>NC_053023.1:56264809-56452811 GCF_003073215.2 Triticum urartu
TCGTTTGATTTGTGTGGTGACCGCCAGGAGCTGGGCGTGGGCGGCCACCATCAAGGCTAAGTATTGGGGAACACAGTATTTCAAAAATTTTCCTATGATCATGCAAGATCTATCTAGGAGAGGCATAGCAACGAGAGGGGAGAGTGTGTCCACGTACCCTCGTAGACTGAAAGCGGAAGCGTTAAGTAATGTGGTTGATGTTGTCGAACGTCTTCGCGATCCAACCGATCAAGTACCGAACGCACGACACCTCCGCGATCTGCACACGTTCAGCTCGGTGACGTCCCTCGTACTCTTGATCCAGTTGAGGCCGTGGGAGAGTTTCGTCAGCATGACGGCGTGATGACGGTGATGATGAAGTTACCGACGGATGGCTTCACCTAAGCACTACAACGATATGACCGAGGTGGAAATCTGTGGAGGGGGCACCGCACACGGCTAAGACAACTGTCAACTTGTGTGTTCTAGGGTGCCCCTACCCCCGTATATAAAGGAGCAAGGGGGAGGCCGGCCGACCCTATAGGGGCGCGCCCCAAGTAGGATTCCTACTAGGAATAGGAATCCTATTCCTAGTAGGTTTCCAACAAGGAAGAGAGGGGGAAGGAAGGAAGAGGGCGAAGTTAAGGAAAGGGGGTGCGCCGCCCCCCTTCCCCTAGTCCAATTCGGACCCAGGGGGCAGCCCCTCCTGGCCCTTCCTCTCTTCCCACTAAGGCCCATATAGGCCCATTAGTTCCCCCGAGGGTTCTGATAACCCCCCGGCACTCCAATATTTATCCGGTGAACCCCGAAACTCATCCGGTGTCCGAATAACATCGTCCAATATATCAATATTTATGTCTCGACCATTTCGAGACTCCTCGTCATGTCCGTGATCATATCTGGGACTCCGAACTATCTTCGGTATATCAAAACACACAAACTCATAATACCGATCGTCATTGAACGTTAAGCGTGTGGACCCTACGGGTTCGAGAACTATGTAGACATGACCGAGACTCATCTCCGGTCAATAACCAATAGTGGAACTTGGATGCTCATATTGGCTCCCATATATTCTACGAAGATCTTTATCGGTCAAACCGCATAACAACATACGTTGTTCCCTTTGTCATCGGTATGCTACTTGCCCGAGATTTGATCGTCGGTATCATCATACCTAGTTCAATCTCGTTACTGGCAAGTTTCTTTACTCGTTCCGTAATGCATCATCCCGTAACTAACTCTTTAGTCACATTGCTTGCAAGGCTTATAGTGATGTGCATTACCGAGAGGGCCCAGAGATACTTCTCCGACAATCGGAGTGACAAATCCTAAGCTCGATCTATGCAAACTCAACAGACACCATCAGAGACACCTGTAGAGCATCTTTATAATTACCCAGTTACGTTGTGACGTTTGATAGCACACTAAGTGTTCCTCCGATGTTCGGGAGTTGCATGATCTCATAGTCATAGGAACATGTATAAGTTATGAAGAAAGCAGTAGCAACAAACTAAATGATCATAGTGCTAAGCTAACGGATGGGTCTTGTCCATCACATCATTCTCTAATGATGTGATCTCGTTCATCAAATGACAACACATGTCTATGGCTACGAAACTTAACCATCTTTGATTAACGAGTAGTCAAGTAGAGGCATACTAGGGACACTCTGTTTGTCTATGTATTCACACATGTATAAAGTTTCCGGTTAATACAATTATAGCATGAATAATAAACATTTATCATGATATAAGGAAATATAAATAACAACTTTATTATCGCCTCTAGGGCATATTTCCTTCACTAAGGCCACCGCTGCGGAACGGACAGCTGCTGTGCCGCTCTCGCCAGTTGTTATCTGATGACCAAGTATAGGGTATCTATCGTAGTTCTTTCGATAAGTAAGAGTGTCGAACCCAACGAGGAGCAGAAGGAAATGATAAGCAGTTTTTAGTAAGGTATTCTCTGCAAGCACTAAAATTATCGGTAATAGATAGTTTTGTGATAAGGTAATTTGTAACGGGTAACAAGTAATAAAAGTAAATAAGGTGCAGCAAGATGTCCTAATCGTTTTTGTAGAAAAGGACAAGCCTGGACAAACTCTTTTATAAAGGAAAGCGCTCCCGAGGACACATGTGAATTATCGTCAAGCTAGTTTTCATCACGTTCATATGATTCGCGTTCTATACTTTGATAATTTGATATGTGGGTGGACCGGTGCTTGGGTACTATGATTAACCCATCTTGCAAGCATCCGCAACTACAAAAGAAGTATTAAGGTAAACCTAACCATAGCATGAAACATATGGATCTAAATCAGCCCCTTATGAAGCAACTCATAAACTGGGGTTTAAGCTTCTGTCACTCTAGCAACCCATCATCTACTTACTACTTCCCAATGCCTTCTCCTAGGCCCAAACAATGGTGAAGTGTCATGTAGTCAATGTTCACATTGAAGGAAATATGCCCTAGAGGCAATAATAAAGATATTATTTATTTCCTTATATCATGGTAAATGTTTATTATTCATGGTAGAATTGTATTAACCAGAAATATAATATATGTGTGAATATATAGACAAACAGAGTGTCACTAGTATGCCTCTACTTGACTAGCTCATTAATCAAAGATGGTTATGTTTCCTAACCATGGACAAAGAGTTGTCATTTATTAACGGGGTCACATCATTAGTTGAATGATCTGATTGGCATGATCCATTCCATTAGCTTAGCACTCGATCGTTTAGTATGTTGCTATTGCGTTCTTCATGACTTATACATGTTCCTATGACTATGAGATTATGTAACTCCCGTGTGTCGGAGGAACACTTTGTGTGCTACCAAACGTCACAACGTAACTGGGTGATTATAAAGGTGCTGTACAGGTGTCTCCAAAGGTACATGTTGGGTTGACGTATTTCGAGATTAGGATTTGTCACTCCGATCGTCGGAGAGGTATCTCTGGGCCCTCTCGGTAATACACATCACTTAAGCCTTGCAAGCATTGCGACTAATGAGTTAGTTGCGGGATGTTGTATTACGGAAGGAGTAAAGAGACTTGCCGGTAACGAGATTGAACTAGGTATTGGATATCGACGATCGAATCTCGGGCAAGTAACATACCGGTGACAAAAGGAACAACGTATGCTGTTATGCGGTCTGACCGATAAAGATCTTCGTAGAATATGTAGGAGCCAATATGGGCATCCAGGTCCCGCTATTGGTTATTGACCGGAGACGTGTCTCGGTCATGTCTACATTGTTCTCGAACCGTAGGGTCCGCATGCTTAAAGTTACGATGACAGTTTCATTATGAGTTTATGTATTTTGATGTACCGAAGGTTGTTCGGAGTCCCGGATGTGATCATGGACATGACGAGGAGTCTCAAAATGGTCGATACATAAAGATCGATATATTGGACGACTATATTCGGACACCGGAATTGTTCTGGGTGATTTCTGATAAAACCGGAGTGCCGGAGGGGTTTCCGGAACCCCCCGGGGAAGTAATGGGCCTTAGTGGGCCTGAGGGGAGAGAGAGGGCAGCAGCCCAGGAGGTGGCACGCCCCCCTCATGGGGAGTCCGAATAGGACTAGGAGGGGGGCGGCCCCCATTTCCCTCTCCCTCTCCCTCTCTTTCCATCCCCCTCTCTATTCCTAGTTGGACTAGGATAGGGGAGTCCTACTCCCACTAGGAGGAGGACTCCCCCCCTCTCCTTGGAGAGCCCCAAGGGCCGACCGGCCTCCCCCTTGCTCCTTTATATACGGGGGCAGGGGGGCACCCTAGAACACACAAGTTGATCATCGTGATCGTTCCTTAGCCGTGTGCGGTGCCCCCTTCCACCATATTCCACCTCGGTCATATTGTAATACGACTCACTATAGGGCGAATTCGAGCTCGGTACCCGGGGATCCTCTAGAGTCGACCTGCAGGCATGCAAGCTTTGCTGGATCGGAGCCCGGGGAGCGTCATCGAGCTGTACGTGTGCCAAGAACTCGGAGGTGCCGGAGTAACGGTGCTTGGATCGGTCGGACCGGGAAGACGTACGACTACTTCCTCTACGTTGCGTCAACGCTTCCGCATCGGTCTACGAGGGTACGTAGACAACACTCTCCCCTCTCGTTGCTGTGCATCACCATGATCTTGCGTGTGCGTAGGAATTTTTTTGAAATTACTACGTTCCCCAACATTGTATCCGAGCCTAGTTTTTATGGTTTGATGTTATATGCATGAGTAGAACACAAGTGAGTTGTGGGCCATATAAGTCATACTGCCTACCAGCATGTTACACTTTGGTTCGGCGTTATTGTTGGATTAAGCGGCTCGGACCGACATTACATGTACGCTTACGCGAGACTGGTTCTACCGCCGTGCTTTGCACACAGGTGGCTGGCGGGTGTCAGTTTCTCCAACTTTAGTTGAACCGAGTGTGGCTACGCCCGGTCCTTGCGAAGGTTAAAACGGCATCAACTTGACAAACTATCGTTGTGGTTTTGATGCGTAGGTAAGATTGGTTCTTGCTTAAGCCCGTAGCAGCCATGTAAAACTTGCAACAAACAAAGTAGAGGACGTCTAACTTGTTTTTGCAGGGCATGTTGTGATGTGATATGGTCAAGACATGATGCTAAATTTTATTATATGAGATGATCATGTTTTGTAACTGAGTTATCGGCAACTGGCAGGAGCCATATGGTTGTCGCTTTATTGTATGCAATGCAATCGCCCTGTAATGCTTTACTTTATCACTAAGCGGTAGCGATAGTCGTAGAAGCATAAGATTGGCGAGACGACAACGATGCTACGATGGAGATCAAGGTGTCGCGCCGGTGACGATGGTGATCATGACGGTGCTTCAGAGATGGAGATCACAAGCACAAGATGATGATGGCCATATCATATCACTTATATTGATTGCATGTGATGTTTATCTTTTATGCATCTTATCTTGCTTTGATTGACGGTAGCATTATAAGATGATCTCTCACTAAATTATCACGAAGTGTTCTCCCTGAGTATGCACCGTTGCCAAAGTTCGTCGTGCCCAGACACCACGTGATGATCGGGTGTGATAAGCTCTACGTCCATCTACAACGGGTGCAAGCCAGTTTTGCACACGCAGAATACTCAGGTTAAACTTGATGAGCCTAGCATATGCAGATATGGCCTCGGAACACGGAGATCGAAAGGTCGAGCGTGAATCATATAGTAGATATGATCAACATAATGATGTTCACCATTGAAAACTAATCCATTTCACGTGATGATCGGTTATGGTTTAGTTGATTTGGATCACGTAATCACTTGGAGGATTAGAGAGATGTCTATCTAAGTGGGAGTTCTTAAGTAATATGATTAATTGAACTTAAATTTATCATGAACTTAGTACCTGATAGTATCTTGCTTATGTATGTTTGATTGTAGATAGATGGCCCGTGTTGTTGTTCCGTTGAATTTTAATGCGTTCCTTGAGAAAGCAAAGTTGAAAGATGATGGTAGCAATTACACGGACTGGGTCCGTAACCTGAGGATTATCCTCATTGCTGCCCAGAAGAATTACGTCCTGGAAGCACCGCTGGGTGCCAGGCCTGCTGCTGGAGCAACACCAGATGTTATGAACGTCTGGCAAAGCAAAGCTGATGACTACTCGATAGTTCAGTGTGCCATGCTTTACGGCTTAGAATCGGGACATCAACGATGTTTTGAACGTCATGGAGCATATGAGATGTTCCAGGAGTTGAAGTTAATATTTCAAGCAAATGCCCGGATTGAGAGATACGAAGTCTCCAATAAGTTCTATAGCTGCAAGATGGAGGAGAACAGTTCTGTCAGTGAGCATATACTCAAAATGTCTGAGTATAATAATCACTTGATTCAGATGGGAGTTAATCTTCCAGATGATTGCGTCATTGACAGAATTCTCCAATCACTGCCACCAAGCTACAAGAGCTGCGTGATGAACTATAATATGCAAGGGATGAATAAGACTATTCCCGAGCTCTTTGCAATGCTGAAAGCTGCGGAGGTAGAAATCAAAAAGGAGCATCAAGTGTTGATGGTCAACAAGACCACTAGTTTCAAGAAAAAGGGCAAAGGGAAGAAGATGGGGAACTTCAAGAAGAACAGCAAGCAAGTTGCTGCTCAAGAGAAGAAACCCAAGTCTGGACCTAAGCCTGAAACTGAGTGCTTCTACTGCAAGCAGACTGGTCACTGGAAGTGGAACTTCCCCAAGTATTTGGCGGATAAGAAGGATGGCAAGGTGAACAAAGGTATATGTGATATACATGTTATTGATGTGTACCTTACTAGAGCTCGCAGTAGCACCTGGGTATTTGATACTGGTTCTGTTGCTAATATTTGCAACTCGAAACATGGACTATGGATTAAGTGGACACTGGGAAAGGACGAGGTGACGATGTGCGTGGGAAACGGTTCCAAAGTCGATGTGATCGCGGTCGGCACGCTACCTCTACATCTACCTTCGGGATTAGTATTAGACCTAAATAATTGTTATTTGGTGCCAGCGTTGAGCATGAACATTATATCTGGATCTTGTTTAATGCGAGACGGTTATTCATTTAAATCAGAGAATAATGGTTGTTCTATTTATATGAGTAATATCTTTTATGGTCATGCACCTTTGAAGAGTGGTCTATTTTTGATGAATCTCGATAGTAGTAACACACATATTCATAATGTTGAAGCCAAAAGATGCAGAGTTGATAATGATAGTGCAACTTATTTGTGGCACTGCCGTTTAGGTCATATCGGTATAAAGCGCATGAAGAAACTCCATACTGATGGGCTTTTGGAACCACTTGATTATGAATCACTTGGTACTTGCGAACCGTGCCTCATGGGCAAGATGACTAAAACACCGTTCTCCGGTACTATGGAGAGAGCAACAGATTTGTTGGAAATCATACATACAGATGTATGTGGTCCGATGAATATTGAGGCTCGTGGAGGATATCGTTATTTTCTCACCTTCACAGATGACTTAAGCAGATATGGGTATATCTACTTAATGAAACATAAGTCTGAAACATTTGAAAAGTTCAAAGAATTTCAGAGTGAAGTTGAAAATCATCGTAACAAGAAAATAAAGTTTCTACGATCTGATCGTGGAGGAGAATATTTGAGTTACGAGTTTGGTGTACATTTGAAGCAATGTGGAATAGTTTCGCAACTCATGCCACCCGGAACACCACAGCGTAATGGTGTGTCCGAACGTCGTAATCGTACTTTACTAGATATGGTATGATCCATGATGTCTCTTACTGATTTACCGCTATCATTTTGGGGTTATGCTTTAGAGACGTCCGCATTCACGTTAAATAGGGCACCATCAAAATCCGTTGAGACGATGCCTTATGAACTATGGTTTGGCAAGAAACCAAAGTTGTTGTTTCTTAAAGTTTGGGGCTGCGATGCTTATGTGAAAAAGCTTCAACCTGATAAGCTCGAACCCAAATCGGAGAAATGTGTCTTCATAGGATACCCAAAGGAGACTGTTGGGTACACCTTCTATCTCAGATCCGAAGGCAAGCTATTCGTTGCTAAGAATGGATCCTTTCTAGAGAAGGAGTTTCTCTCGAAAGAAATGAGTGGGAGGAAAGTAGAACTTGATGAGGTAACTGTACCTGCTCCCTTATTGGAAAGTAGTTCATCACAGAAATCGGTTTCTGCGACACCTACACCAATTGGTGAGGAATTTAATGATAATGATCATGAAATTTCAGATCAAGTTACTACTGAGCCTCATAGATCAACCAGAATAAGATCCGCACCAGAGTGGTACGGTAATCCTGTTCTGGAAATCATGCTACTAGATCATGATGAACCTACGAACTATGAAGAAGCGATGGTGAGCCCAGATTCCGCAAAATGGCTTGAAGCCATGAAATCTGAGATGGGGTCCATGTATGAGAACAAATTATGGACTTTGGTTGACTTGCCCGATGACCGGCAAGCAATTGAGAATAAATGGATCTTCAAGAAGAAGACTGGCGCTGACGGTAATATTACTGTCTACAAAGCTCGACTTGTCGCAAAAGGTTTTCGACAAGTTCAAGGGGTTGACTACGATGAGACCTTCTCACCCATAGCAATGCTTAAGTCTGTCCGAATCATGTTAGCAATTGCCGCGTTTTATGATTATGAAATTTGGCAGATGGATGTCAAAACTGCATTCCTAAATGGATTTCTGGAAGAAGACTTGTATATGATGCAACCGAAAGGTTTTGTCGATCCAAAGGGAGCTAACAAAGTGTGCAAGCTCCAGCGATCCATTTATGGACTGGTGCAAGCCTCTCGGAGTTGGAATAAACGCTTTGATAGTGTGATCAAAGCATTTGGTTTTATACAGACTTTCGGAGAAGCCTGTATTTACAAGAAAGTGAGTGGGAGCTCTGTAGCATTTCTGATATTATATGTGGATGACATATTACTGATTGGAAATGATATAGAATTTCTAGATAGCATAAAGGGATACTTGAATAAGAGTTTTTCAATGAAAGAGCTCGGTGAAGCTGCTTACATATTAGGAATAAAGATCTATAGAGATAGATCAAGACGCTTAATTGGACTTTCGCAAAGCACATACCTTGACAAGATTTTGAAGAAGTTCAAAATGGATCAAGCAAAGAAAGGGTTCTTGCCTGTGTTACAAGGTGTGAAGTTGAGTCAGACTCAATGCCCGACCACTGCAGAAGATAGAGAGAAAATGAAAGATGTTCCCTATGCTTCAGCCATAGGCTCTATCATGTATGCAATGCTGTGTACCAGACCTGATGTGTGCCTTGCTATAAGTTTAGCAGGGAGGTACCAAAGTAATCCAGGAGTGGATCACTGGACAACAGTCAAGAACATCCTGAAATACCTGAAAAGGACTAAGGATATGTTTCTCGTATATGGAGGTGACAAAGAGCTCATCGTAAACGGTTACGTTGATGCAAGATTTGACACTGATCCGGACGATTCTAAATCGCAAACCGGATACGTGTTTACATTAAACGGTGGAGTTGTCAGTTGGTGCAGTTCTAAACAAAGCGTCGTGGCGGGATCTACATGTGAAGCAGAGTACATAGCTGCTTCGGAAGCAGCAAACGAAGGAGTCTGGATGAAGGAGTTCATATCCGATCTAGGTGTCATACCTAGTGCATCGGGTCCAATGAAAATCTTTTGTGACAATACTGGTGCAATTGCCTTGGCAAAAGAATCCAGATTTCACAAAAGAACCAAGCACATCAAGAGACGCTTCAATTCCATCCGGGATCTAGTCCAGGTGGGAGACATAGAGATTTGCAAGATACTTACGGATCTGAATGTAGCAGACCCGTTGACTAAGCCTCTTCCACGAGCAAAACATGATCAGCACCAAGGCTCCATGGGTGTTAGAATCATTACTGTGTAATCTAGTTTATTGACTCTAGTGCAAGTGGGAGACTGAAGGAAATATGCCCTAGAGGCAATAATAAAGATATTATTTATTTCCTTATATCATGGTAAATGTTTATTATTCATGCTAGAATTGTATTAACCGGAAACATAATACATGTGTGAATATATAGACAAACAGAGTGTCACTAGTATGCCTCTGCTTGACTAGCTCGTTAATCAAAGATGGTTATGTTTCCTAACCATGGACAAAGAGTTGTCATTTGATTAACGGGGTCACATCATTAGTTGAATGATCTGATTGACATGACCCATTCCATTAGCTTAGCACCCGATCGTTTAGTATGTTGCTATTGCTTTCTTCATGACTTATACATGTTCCTATGACTATGAGATTATGTAACTCCCATGTGCCGGAGGAACACTTTGTGTGCTACCAAACGTCACAACATAACTGGGTGATTATAAAGGTGATCTACAGGTGTCTCCAAAGGTACATGTTGGGTTGACGTATTTCGAGATTAGGATTTGTCACTCTGATCGTCGGAGAGGTATCTTTGGGCCCTCTCGGTAATACACATCACTTAAGCCTTGCAAGCATTGCGACTAATGAGTTAGTTGCGGGATGTTGTATTACGGAACGAGTAAAGAGACTTGCCGGTAACGAGATTGAACTAGGTATTGGATACCGACGATCGAATCTCGAGCAAGTAACATACCGATGACAAAAGGAACAACGTATGCTGCTATGCGGTCTGACCGATAAAGATCTTCGTAGAATATGTAGGAGCCAATATGGGCATCCAGGTCCCGCTATTGGTTATTGACCGGAGACGTGTCTCGGTCATGTCTACATTGTTCTCGAACCGTAGGGTCCGCACGCTTAAAGTTACGATGACAGTTTCATTATGAGTTTATGTATTTTGATGTACCGAAGGTTGTTCGGAGTCCCGGATGTGATCATGGACATGACGAGGAGTCTCGAAATGGTCGAGACATAAAGATAAATATATTGGACGACTATATTCGGACACAGGAATTGTTCCGGGTGATTTCACATAAAACCGGAGTGCCGGAGGGGTTACCGGAACCCCCCGAGGAAGTAATGGGCCTTAGTGGGCTTGAGGGGAGAGAGAGGGCAGCAGCCCAGGAGGTGGCGTGCCCCCCTCATGGGGAGTCCGAATAGGACTAGGAGGGGGGGGGGCGGCCCCCCTTTCCCTCTCCCTCTCCCTCTCTTTCCTCCCCCCTCTCTATTCCTAGTTGGACTAGGATAGGGGAGTCCCACTCCCACTAGGAGGAGGACTCCCCCCTCTCCTTGGCGCGCCCCAAGGGCCGGCCGGCCTCCCCCTTGCTCCTTTATATACGGGGGCAGGGGGCACCCTAGAACACACAAGTTGATCATCGTGATCGTTCCTTAGCCGTGTGCGGTGCCCCCTTCCACCATATTCCACCTCGGTCATATTGTAGCAGCGCTTAGGCGAAGCCCTACGACGGTAGAGCATCAAGATCGTCACCACGCCGTCGTGCTGACGGGACTCATACCCGAAGCTTTGCTGGATCGGAGCCCGGGGAGCGTCATCGAGCTGTACGTGTGCCAAGAACTCGGAGGTGCCGGAGTAACGGTGCTTGGATCGGTCGGACCGGGAAGACGTACGACTACTTCCTCTACGTTGCGTCAAAGCTTCTGCTTCGGTCTACGAGGGTACGTAGACAACACTCTCCCCTCTCGTTGCTATGCATCACCATGATCTTGCGTGTGCGTAGGAATTTTTTTGAAATTACTACGTTCCCCAACACACATGACACCACCAGAGGAGAGACAACATACATCGCATCAAAATATCGAACGAATACCAAATTCACATGACTACTTATAGCAGGACTTCTCCCATGTCCTCAGGAACAAACATAACTAGTCACAAAGCATATTCATGTTCATAATCAGAGGGATATTAATATGCATAAAGGATGTGAACATATGATCTTCCACCGAATAAACCAACTAGCATCAACTACAAGGAGTAATCAACACTACTAGCAACCCACAGGTACAAATCCGAGGTTTTGAGACAAAGATTGGATACAAGAGATGAACTAGGGTTTGAGATGAGATGGTGCTGGTGAAGATGTTGATGGAGATTGACCCCCTCCCGATGAGAGGATCGATGGTGATGACGATGATGATAACTTACATCCAATTGGGTATATTGATAACCCACAAGTATAGGGGATCAATTGTAGCCTCTTTCGATAAGTAAGAGTGTCGAACGCAATGAGGAGCTAAAGATAGAACAAATATTCCCTCAAGTTCTATCGATCACCGATACAACTCTATGCACGCTTAACGTTCACTTTACCTAGAACAAGTATGAAACTAGAAGTACTTTGTAGGTGTTGTAGGCTAGGTTTGCAAGATAATAAAGAGCACGTAAATAAAAGCTAGGGGTTGTTTTAGATGAAGACACAACTAAGTTAGTTTTAGTAGAGAGCTTGTTGTCACACAAGAAAGTATTTGTCCCTAGGCAATCGATAACTAGACCGGTAGTCATTGATACGTCTCCAACGTATCAATAATTTTTGATTGCTCCATGCTATATTATCTACTATTTGGAAATTATTGGGCTTTATTATCCACTTTTATATTATTTTTGGGACTAACCTATTAACCGGAGCCCCAGCCTAGAATTGCTGTTTTTTGCCTGTTTTAGGGTTTCGAAGAAAAGGAATATCAAACGGAGTCCAAACGGAATGAAACCTTCGGGAACGTGATTTTCTCAATGAATAAGACCCAGGAGACTTGGACCCTACGTCAAGGCACAAGAGAGGAGGCCATGAGGTAGGGGGGCGCACCTGCCTACCCCAGGCGCGCCCTCCACCCTCGTGGGCCCCCTGTTGCTCCACCGACGTACTCCTTCCTCCTATATATATATCCACGTACCCCCAAATGATCAGATATGGAGCCAAAAACCTAATTCCACCGCCGTAACTTTCTGTATCCACGAGATCCCATCTTCGGGCCTGTTACGGAGCTCCGCCGGAGGGGGCATCGATCACGGAGGGCTTCTACATCAACACCATAGCCCCTCCGATGAAGTGTGAGTAGTTTACCTCAGACCTATGGGTCCATAGTTAGTAGGTAGATGGATTCTTCTCTCTTTTTTGATCTCAATACAATGTTCTCCCCGTCTCTTGTGGAGAACTATTCGATGTAATCTTCTTTTTGCAGTGTGTTTGTTGAGACCGATGAATTGTGGGTTTATGATCAAGTCTATCTATGAATAATATTTGAATCTTCTCTGAATTCTTTTATGTATGATTGGTTATCTTTGCAAGTCTCTTCGAATTATCAGTTTGGTTTGGCCTACTAGATTGATCTTTCTTGCAATGGGAGAAGTGCTTATCTTTGGGTTCGATCTTGTGGTGTCCTTTCCCAGTGACAGTAGGGGCAGCAAGGCACGTATTGTATTGTTGCCATCGAGGATAACAAGATGGGGTTTTATTCATATTGCATGAGTTTATCCCTCTACATCATGTCATCTTGCTTAAGGCATTACTCTGTTTTAACTTAATACTCTAGATGCATGCTGGATAGCGGTCGATGAGTCGAGTAATAGTAGTAGATGCAGGCACGAGTCGGTCTACTTGTCTCGGACTTGATGCCTATATACATGATCATACCTAGATATTCTCATAACTATGCTCAATTCTGTCAATTGCTCAACAGTAATTTGTTCACCCACCGTAGAATACTTATGCTCTCGAGAGAAGCCACTAGTGAAACCTATGGCCCCCGGGTCTATCTTTATCATATTGATCTCCTACTACTTAGTTATTTACTTTGACTTTATTTTACTTTGCATCTTTATCACAAAAATACCAAAAATATTATCTTTATCATATCTATCCGATCTCACTTTCGTAAGTGTCCTTATAGGGACTGACAACCCCTATTTGCATTGGTTGCGCGGATTTATTTGTTTTGTGCAGGTACGAGGGACTCGCGCGTAGCCTCCTACTGGATTGATACCTTGGTTCTCAAAAACTGAGGGAAATACTTACGCTACTTTGCCGCATCATCCCTTCCTCTTCGGGAAAAACCAACGCGGTGCTCAAGAGGTAGCAAGAAGGATTTCTGGCGCCGTTGCCGGGGAGGTCTACGCAAAAGTCAACATACCAAGTACCCATCACATACCCTTATCTCCCGCATTACATTATTTGCCATTTGCCTCTCGTTTTCCTCTCCCCCACTTCACCATTGCCATTTTATTCGCCCTCTCTCTCTATCCTCCCTCTCTTTCTCTATTTTCCTCTTTTTTGCCCGCTTGCTTTTTGTTTGCTTGCGTGTTAGTTTGCTTGCTTGTCGTTTGGCTAGTCCCTTATCTTCTCCATTGTCTCACGAGAATGAAATTCTAAATTTTAAGCAAAGGGAGGGAGAAAATCTAAAAATGCTTGGTATAGAATTCACAATGCTCAAAATAGATCTACTAGGAAGCAATCTACTTCCATTCTTCTTCGCAATTTTTATGTAGGCATTACTCCTTGGCACCGTTATGTTCTAGATACTATTACCGGAGGGAATTTTTTGGGTAGCCATACTTTTGATTCTTACAATGCTATGTTAGATTTATTTGGCTCACCTCCTCTATTGGTTAATGGAACTATATTAACTTTGGAGCATGTAATGCAAAGGCTCGAAATTATTGAAAATAAGTTGCTGCCGTAAAATTAATTGAAAATTTGGATAAAAAGATCCACAGCCGAATCTCTCAATATGGATCTAAAGTAGGAGTTACTTTGAAATATATTAAAGAAAAGGAACCCATAGTTAATGAGAAAATAAATCACGATTCCATTAGGATCGATAAACTTGAGAATATCATTACCAACTTGGGAACCACTTTTTCTTCCATAAATAATACTCCAAGTCCTTCCACTAAAGTTGCAAGCTTATGTACGTTCCTAAAAATAAGGGTGAATCCTCCAGTAAGGATGTAGATCTCAAATCTATAAGTATTCATTCCAATCTTTTTGCTGTCATTAAGGAACCATTTGTTACAAATGAATTTTTAGATCTTGTGCCTAAAAGTTTGGTAATTAATAAAAATAAAGATGGTAGATGCCTAATTGAATAATTGCCTACCAAAGATGGCAATACCTAGATCTATTCTTGTTTGTTATGCCTAGCTAGGGGCGTTAAACGATAGCGCTTGTTGGGAGGCGACCCAATTTTATTTTTATTCCTTGCTTTTTGCTCCTGTTTAGTAATAAATAATTTATGTAGCCTCTGTTTTTGGTTGTGTTTTTTGTGTTTAATTAGTGTTTGTGCCAAGTAGAACCGTTGGGAAGACTTGGGGAAAGTCTTGTTGAACTTGCTGTAAAAAACAGAAACTTTAGCGCTCACGAGAACTACTGCCATTTTTATTTGGAAAGTGATATTTAGTTAATTCTTTTTGAAGATGATTAATAGATAAATTCCTCACGTCCAGAAATTTATTTTAGAATTTTCGGGGTTTCAGATCTTGCGCTAGCTACAAATTACTACAGACTGTTCTGTTTTTGGTGTGTTGTTTGCTTATTTTAATGAATCTATGGCTAGTAAAATAGTTTATAAACCATAGAGAAGTTGGAATACAGTAGGTATTACACCAATATAAATAAATAATGAGTTCATTACAGTACCTTGAAGTGGTCTTTTGTTTTCTTTCGCTAACGTAGCTCACGAGATTTTCTACTTTAAGTTTTGTGTTGTGAAGTTTTCAAGTTTTGGGTAAAGATTTGATGGATTATGAAACAAGGAGTGGCAAGAGCCTAAGCTTGGGGATGCCCATGGCACCCCCCAGATAATCTAAGAACACCTAAAAGCCAAAGCTTGGGGATGCCCCGGAAGGCATCCCCTCTTTTGTCTACTTCTATCGGTAACTTTACTTGGAGCTATATTTTTATTCGCCACATGATATGTGTTTTGCTTGGAGCGTCTTGTATGATTTGAGTCTTTGCTTGTTAGTTTACCACAATCATCCTTGCTGTACACACCTTTTGAGAGAGCCATACATGATTTGGAATTTGTTAGAATACTCTATGTGCTTCGCTTATATCTTTTGAGTTATATAATTTTGCTCTAGTACTTCACTTATATCTTTTAGAGCACGGTGGTGGATTTGTTTTATAGAAACTATTGATCTCTCATGCTTCACTTAGATTATTTTGGGAGTCTTAAATAGCATGATAGTTTGCTTAAAATCCTAATATGCTTGGTATACAAGATTAATAATAAAACTTTCTTATGAGTGTGTTGAATACTATGATAAGTTTGATACTTGATAATTGTTTTGAGACATGAAGATGGTGATATTAAAGTTGTGCTAGTTGAGTAGTTGTGAATTTGAGAAATACTTGTGTTGAAGTTTGTGATTCCCGTAGCATGCACGTATGGTGAACCGTTATGTGATGAAGCCGGAGCATGATTTATTTATTGATTGTCTTCCTTATGAGTGGCGGTCGGGGACGAGCGATGGTCTTTTCCTACCAATCTATCCCCCTGGGAGCATGCATGTAATACTTTGCTTTGATAACTTGTAGATTTTTGCAATAAGTATATGAGTTCTTTATAACTAATGTTGAGTCCATGGATTGTACGCACTCTCACCCTTCCACCTTTGCTAGCCTCTTTAATATCGCACACCTTTTTGCTGGTATCATACACCCACCATATACCCTCCTCAAAACAGCCACCATACCTACCTATTATGGCATTTCCATAGCCATTCTGAGATATATTGCCATGCAACTTCCCACCGTTCCGTCTATTATGACACACTCCATCATTGTCATATTGCTTAGCATGATCATGTAGTTGACATAGTATTTGTGGCAAAGCCATCGTTCATAATTCTTTCATACATGTCACTCATGATTCATTGCATATCCCGGTACACCACCAGAGGCATTCATATAGAGTCATATTTGGTTCTAAGTATCAAGTTGTAATTGTTGAGTTGTAAGAAAAATAAAAGTGTGATGATCATCATTATTAGAGCATTGTCCTAGTGAGGAAAGGATGATGGAGACTATGATTCCCCCACACGTCGGGATGAGACTCCGGACGAAAAAAAGAGAAAAGAGGCCATAAAAAAAGAAAGAGAAAAGGTCCAAATAAAAAAAGGAGAGAAAAAGAGAGAAGGGACAATGCTACTATCCTTTTACCACACTTGTGCTTCAAAGTAGCACCATGATCTTCATAGTAGAGAGTCTCTCATGTTATCACTTTCATATACTAGTGGGAATTTTTCATTATATAGAACTTGGCTTGTATATTCCAATGATGGGCTACCTCAAATTGCCCTAGGTCTTCATGAGCAAGGAAGTTGGATGCACACCCACTTAGTTTCTTTTTGAGCTTTCATATACTATAGCTCCAGTGCATCCATTGGATGGCAATCCCTACTCACTCACATTGATATCTATTGATGGGCATCTCCATAGCCCGTTGATACGCCTAGTTGATGTGAGACTATCTTCTCCCTTTTTGTCTTATCCACAACCACCATTCTATTCCACCTATAGTGCTATATCCATGGCTCACGCTCATGTATTGCATGAAAATTGAAAAAGTTTTGAGAATGTCAAAAGTATGAAACAATTGCTTGGCTTGTCATCGGGGTTGTGCATGATTTAAATATTTTGTGTGGTGAAGATAGAGCATAGCCAGACTATATGATTTTGTAGGGATAACTTTCTTTAGCCATGTTATTTTGAGAAGACATAATTGCTTTGTTAGTATGCTTGAAGTATTATTATTTTTATGTCAATATGAAATTTTGTCTTGAATCTTTCGGATCTGAATATTCATACCATAATTAAGAAGAATTACATTAAAATTATGCCAAGTAGCACTCCGCATCAAAATTTCTGTTTTTATCATTTACCTACTCGAGGACGAGCAGGAATTAAGCTTGGGGATGCTTGATACGTCTCCAATGTATCTATAATTTTTTATTGTTCCATGCTATTATATTATCTATTTTTGGATGTTAACGGGTTTTATTATCCACTTTTATATTATTTTTGGGACTAACCTATTAACCGGAGGCCTAGCCCAGAATTGCTGTTTTTTTTGCCTGTTTTAGGGTTTCAAAGAAAAGGAATATCAAACGGAGTCCAAACGGAATGAAACCTTCGGGAACTTGATTTTCTCAACGAATAAGACCCAGGAGACTTGGACCCTACGTCAAGGCACAAGAGTGGAGGCGACGAGGTAGGGGGGCGCGCCTGCCTACCCCAGGCGTGCCCTCCACCCTCGTGGGCCCCCTGTTGCTCCACCGACGTACTCCTTCCTCCTATATATATCCACGTACCCCAAATGATCAGATATGGAGCCAAAAACCTAATTCCACCGCCACAACTTTCTGTATCCACGAGATCCCATCTTGGGGCCTGTTTCGGAGCTCCGCCAAAGGGGGCATCGATCACAGAGGGCTTCTACATCAACACCATAGCCCCTCCGATGAAGTGTGAGTAGTTTACCTCAGACCTACGGGTCCATAGTTAGTAGGTAGATGGCTTCTTCTCTCTTTTTGGATCTCAATACAATGTCCCCCCTCTCTTGTGGAGAACTATTCGATGTAATCTTCTTTTTGCGGTGTGTTTGTTGAGACCGATGAATTGTGGGTTTATGATCAAGTCTATCTATGAATAATATTTGAATCTTCCCTGAATTCTTTTATGTATGATTGGTTATCTTTGCATGTCTCTTCAAATTATCAGTTTGGTTTGGCCTACTAGATTGATCTTTCTTGCAATGGGAGAAGTGCTTAGCTTTGGGTTCAATCTTGCTGTGTCCTTTCCCAGTGACAGTAGGGGAAGCAAGGCACGTATTGTATTGTTGCCATCGAGGATAACAAGATGGGGTTTTCTTCATATTACATGAGTCTATCCCTCTACATCATGTCATCTTGCTTAAGGCGTTACTCTGTTTTTAACTTAATACTCTAGATGCATGCTGGATAGCGGCTGATGACTGGAGTAATAGTAGTAGATGCAGGCAGGAGTCGGTCTACTTGTCTCGGACGTGATGCCTATATACATGATCATACCTAGATATTCTCATAACTATGCTCAATTCTGTCAATTGCTCAACAGTAATTTGTTCACCCATCGTAGAATACTTATGCTCTCGAGAGAAGCCACTACTGAAACCTATGGCCCCCGGGTCTATCTTTATCATATTGATCTCCTACTACTTAGTTATTTACTTTGCCTTTATTTTACTTTGCATCTTTATCACAAAAATACCAAAAATATTATCTTTATCATATCTATCAGATCTCACTCTCGTAAGTGGCCTTATAGGGATTGACAACCCCTACTTGCGTTGGTGCAAGGATTTATTTGTTTTGTGCAGGTACGAGGGACTCGCGCGTAGCCTCCTACTGGATTGATACCTTGGTTCTCAAAAACTGAGGGAAATACTTACGCTACTTTGCTGCATCATCCCTTCCTCTTT
The DNA here is from genome assembly GCF_003073215.2 of Triticum urartu. Classification (NCBI taxonomy): domain Eukaryota; kingdom Viridiplantae; phylum Streptophyta; class Magnoliopsida; order Poales; family Poaceae; genus Triticum; species Triticum urartu. The sequence continues at coordinate 56,283,689 of NC_053023.1, forward strand.
GGGGAAAACCAACGCAGTGCTCAAGAGGTAGCAATCATTATTGCAATTTTATTTGAGGGAGAGGCATATGCTAACATACTTTCTCTTCTTGGATCATATCACTAGTGCAGAACCGGGATGTATCACCGGTTCGTAAGGGCCTTTATTGCCGGTTCTGCAACCGGCACTAAATAGTGGGGACTAAAGGTCTCCCCCTTTAGTACTAATTCTACACAAACCGCCGCTAAAGGGCCACCACGTGGCACGAGCCAGCGCCAGGGGCGGGGAGCCCTTTAGTACCGGTTGGTAACACCAACCAGTACTAAAAGGTTTGGGGGGTTTTGGGTTTATTTTTTATTTTTCCTTTAATTTTGTGTTTTCCATTTAATTATTTTTTGTTTGCTGGTATTTTACGATACTACATATTGTACACGTTATGCATATATATAGATAGAATTTCTCGTAGAACCGATCGTATATATATAGGGTCATGCTATTCGTCACCCTGGGTGAGGAATAGTTATTCTTCACCCCCTCTCTATTTGGACATCAATGCACCATATTTTTACATTTCGTAAATTTTGTCTTATTTCATACATAAAAAGAGAATGTAAGAAAATATGTACTCGTCATAAAAAATATTTTATGTTACGTAAAATTACGAATGTAAAAACATAGTGTAAAACATACATAAAATATGATTTTTCTGATCTTATCACCTACATTTTTGTTTTTTATACAAAATTTTACATATTGAATCAATATGCATGTAACTATTTATATTCTAAACGTAATTTATTTAGAAAGCGATCGTAAGATTACCTCGGGTGAAGAATAACTTATTCTGCACCCTGGATGATGAATAATAACATTATATACTAGTACAGATGCCCGTGCGTTGCATCGGGTGAAATATTAAACATAACTTGCTCCATACGCCATTATGCAACACTTTTTAATTCAATTTTTGGAAACGTTAGAAATAAGGTTATTTCCTTTTGGACCATGAAATTTGGACGTACCCTAGCAATATTTGTCATGTCCCATTTCAGCTCCCCGATGAAAGAGTAGTTGTCTATTGAATAGTCTTTCAATCAATTTTATTTTTTGTTATTCAGAAAAACATGAATATATATTTATTTTGAGAAGGTATTTTTTATTTTCAAGAATACTTTTTTAAATGGAATCATTTCTATGGTGACGGACATTTTTTGGAATATTATATTTCATTTGTAATTTATTTTGCACTATTTTTTGGGCTTGGCCCATTGAAAGACTTGACCGACACACACAAGCAGTACATGCTATTCAAAGAAATTGTCTGTTTATATAGAAACTCAATATTATCATTTCAGAACCCACAAACATCAAATTTTAAAGCACTCCATTAACTCTTATAATTGGCAACCCAAAAAATGTATATCCTTGGAAGCTCCAAAAGAATTTACATGTGGTGAAGAACTTCTTAAGTGATGTCTTAAGTACAAACCAAACTCCAGCTTTGCTTTCTAAAAAAACTCCAGCTCATTGTCTCCCTGCTCACCGCCTGTTAACTGTTGGCTGCTAGAATTCTCTTTGAAAAATCACCTTCCACCGATTGGGCTCCCTACACAAGCATATTGGTAGGAAAACAATATTGGTTATGCGTTTAGATGTCAAAAATGGGAGACATACCTCTGGTGTAGCCGCCTCAGGCGATGGACGGCTCGACGGATATTCTTCTTTCACCGGTGAACTCGACATTGGACGGCTCGACGGATGGTTTTCCTCTGCTGGCGACATAGGACGTTACTCTGAAAGTTGAAATGCAACAGGATTTGGTGGAGATTCTGGTCGAGGGACGTGGCATGATGGTCGAGGATCCTTCCCCTCCATATTTCCACATCTGAGAAACATTTTGCTAATGGTTGTGGCCATGGTAATCTTCTTATTCCACCTTTGGGTCTCTTTGATTCAAAATATTTTCATGGAAAATTCAGAGGGTTGAGTTCATATGATTGTTTTCTATGGGCCTCACCTATTTGTATGAGTGAATTAATCCTATAAAAAAAGCTGTACAAATTCTTTTGCACTACATTTCTTTGGAATTTTTTTATTTGACACTAACCTCTTGGAACGACCCTTCATTTTCTTTTAGAGCATCTAACTAAAATAGCTCGCTTGCAAATTTAATAAACAATCAAATGAGAAAATGTCACATCTGAACCAAAGGAATACAACTTTGTTCACATACTGTAAGGGGACCATGTGATGGCATTGAATGGAACTAAAGTTTGCCGTGCATACAGAGTAGATGTTTGTTCGTGCATTTGGGAAAGCAAGTCGGGTCATGGGGCAATGATGATGGATGATGCTAAGAGGAAAAATAGATCAACAGGGAGAAAAATTAATGGAAAAGCATTCTCAGTAGGAAAGCGTCAGTAAAAACATATAATTGAACCAGAACAAAAGTTAACTATGCCATGTAGTGTCTTCCCAAGCATTCACATGCATAGCTGAAAATGTAGTGTGAGTACTTGCCAAATGCGAATAATCCATAAACAAATATGTATTGGTTGAACTATATGATAAAACACACATCCTAATTTTTTTTCTCAACATGCATACATATCGTGGCTTTTGATCTCATCAGAGCGAGGACGGTGGACGAGCTTCAGTAGCAGACGGCCGTTCAGACATCGCTACGATCTCCCGTTGCTAACTTTCATTGCTTTCCTGACCCCATGATTCTGAATGTGCATGTCATAGCAGAAAGTAATATGTTCAATACAGGTGAACTAAATCAACACATCTATCTTTTTGAGGTATAGGAAAAATGCCCGTGCCTTGCAAAGGGAGAAAAAAATTAAATAAATTCATATTGATGGTCCACGACCATATGTATGTGGCAGAGAAATCCAAGAATTCTCAAGCATGAACATTCACTGGTCTGTCTTCATTAGCTTCCCAGGCAACCTCATAAATTTGAAGCATTTTCTCGTTTAGTATGAGCTCAAAGAAAAAATTTAGTTCACACGCATATTGTTTATCCCAATTTCCAGCAAATCCTTTCATATTCTACATACTGCTAAAAGCTAACTACCGAACGAACATACTCATTCTCTAGAACTAAACTCAACCAAATTACACTGCAAAACAACAATTTTGTAACATGTACATGTTTGTATTGAATGGAACATCCTTGTGATTTTCCCATGTTTCTGTTAGTCTTTATGTAGAACTTTCACCTTGTGTATGCCACGTGACTGCCCTACACTCTTGCGTTGGCTCCATCACTTTATTTCACTCCAGTTTACTCTGTTGTCACATGGCTGCCTTGTATAGCTCCAGTAATCTAGAATCCACCATGTGAATTTGGGAGCTCACCATGGAACAACGCGCTCTATAGCTTCACTGCAACGCCTCGTCATGCTCTGTGATGGTGCCGCTGCTCCATGCCATTTCAAATGATTAGCCTCTCATTATTTTATATAGCCATAACTTATTTCTTATCCATGAAAGCTAAAATATGATACAGTGTAGTTTATTTTTTATTACCTTGCATGACACCGTGTATTTCGAAATATGAACATTGGTAGAGAAAATTACTTGCCAACCTACAATGGTGATATATTTTCAGAAACATAAACACAGTACTTGCCAACCTATATTAACAAGTTGACCATTACAGATTCACTTTATGCTTGCAAAGAGCCTTTCAAATAATCTTTATCAGTTTGTCTAGCTCTATCAAGGCACAGTCCAACTCCCCTCTCGAGATCTGTATAAATGATCCATTAGCTAGCAAACAACTTGTATATTGCTGGGCATATTTTTAGAATCAAACTTTTTAGTAAAAACACAAAAGCCTAGGGTCTTCCTCAGTTTCATAGTCTACAGTTCGTTAACTGGAAGTGAAGATAGATGCTGGGTCGGGACCAGTTGAAACTTGGATCAGAAAGCAAGTGGAATGAAACATCAATCTATCCTAAGCCGTTTGAGGTGATGGAGTTCTGAGCCGCTGCTCGCTGAAGGTTGATGATATTACTGGACATTCAGTTGTCTGAAGCAAAGAATCTTCTTTCAACCCTTTCTCTAAAGGCAAAATCAATGTGACCACATGAAAAAGAGATAGAAGATGAGAAAATTACAATCAAGATTTGGGCTGTGTCAGTCAGGCTTGTGCTGCGCATTGGTAGGTGGCGGTGCCAAAGCTAGGGCAGGGGAGTCTGCGCCTCCACTCTGTCATGTGATATGCACCGGATGTCACCAAACGATCTCCAGCCACACTCATTCCTTCACCAGTGTCACTGGCTGGCCACCGATGACAATTGACTGTGGTAAGAGGTGCAGACCCAATCCTCGGCCTCCAACACAAAATCGATCCATCACAAATGCTACGAAAATAAGCAGCATAATTTTTCTGACACTTGAATTCAAAAACTACTAAAACCAAATTCATGTTGCTATTTGGACGCACAAATACTCTGTATCAACTAATGCATTGTGCATGGAAAACGGGGAATTATCTCTTGTTACAACCAGGAGCTTCAGGATTTACTTTGCTTGTTAATTCCACCGACTACATTGGTGTAGCTCTCTTCCTTGCCGGGTCTATTCCTCTGCTGCTGCATGAGAATAAACAACAGTAAGTGATCTAGCCAATGTGAAGTCATCGTTTTACTTGCACCTACCTTAAATTGGAAGTGAAAAAGAAACTCAAGTATGCACATTAGCAGAAATCATCGTCAACAAAGCCATAATGTACTGCCATGGGAAACAACACCAAATAAAGCATCATCAGTTCATATATGTAAGAAAAAAATATGCTAGCAAGCAACAGTGCTGCTCCCGAAACTGTAACCGTCGAGTCCCGCGAGATACATAACCAGCAACCATTGTTTTGTCGCTTTGCTCACGCATCAGACACACATGCCTTTGCCCAAACATCAGGGAAAGGTTTGGGCGCTGTTATCCTTGAATCCAGGGACAACCAAAAATAACAGATCAATCTCCATGCCCAACATAATTTGCAAAATCTAGTGAGTAGTTCCTCTGTCGATCTCCTCGCTCTACTCAACTACGGGAGCTGGCAGAGCCAGACAGGGGAACTTGTGTGCGCAAACGTCAACTCTATAGCAGGTCATGAGCCTGCGAGCAGCGCCCCGAGGGAGTGGAGATGGATGTACCAGGGAGAGGCAGCGGTATCTTTGCGCACAACAGCACAAGGCGCTGACGGAGATCCTGGGGGAGGCACAGAGGTGGCGAGGTCAGTCCTTGGCGGCTTCGCACACAATTGGGTGTCCACCGGCGGATAGCGTGCTCCAAGGAGCCAGCAGGTGAGGCTCCGGCAAGGATATTGACCGGCGTCGAGGGACTACTATGGTATATATAATATATAATATATATCTATCTAACATGCCTCTGCATGTTTAGAAGTTCAGTTCCGTCCAGATGTATCAGAACCCACCAGCGATTACTGAATAACAACGGTTTGCTAGGAAAGGTGGGTTAGAGGCTTGACATGGCAATATGGGAGGCATGATATAGCAAGTGGTAGGTATCGCGGCATAGCAAAAGAGCGAACAACTAGCAATCAAAGATACAAGTGATTTCGAGGGTATGATCATCTTGCCGGCAAAGTTCTCAGAGTTGACGCAAGCTTGATCCTCGTTAGCGTACTCAACAGGTTCCTCGATCACATACTCGTCTCCCGGCTCTACCCAAAGCAATAACACAAGCACAGTACCAACAACCAATCATGGTGCAATGCACAATAAATATGATGCAAAACATGACATGACATGTGGGATGTGATATGCAATGCATATGCGTGCTTCGGAAGGGAAAGATTGAACCAGGCCTCAACTTGGCAAACCAAGTGTGCCGCTGGAAAGATGAGTTGATTTCGGTCGAAATCGATATAAAGATCACCAGAATCAGATGCATGGTTTGCAAATGGCAAGCAAAACAAGAATGTCACAATTCTGCGATTAACAGCACGATGCCATCTAGAATGCAACAAGAAATTATGCTACTGCACTCCAACATAGCAACAAAGCACATGGCAGTGATCTACCCAAGATGCTTGACAAAATAGGAACACTGAGCTATGGCTAAATCACACAAGAGCTGGTTCAAACAAGCATGGCAAAAGTGCAAAAGATATCAGCATCACAGACTTTGTGAGAATACTAGCATGCCAGGAATAACATCAGGAAGCAATGTTTAGAGCAAACTAACAACATGCTACAGGAGCATATCATAGAAAACCAAGGCATGGCATGAATCTACTAAATGCATAGAACAAAAGTCCCTTACTGATCATGAGCCAAAAAAGCAAAGAAGATATGATGGCACCCAAGTAAACATAGCAAGTTTCGTTAACGGATTCAGACTTGGCAGAAAACTGAGCATGGCATAAACAGAATTATGAAGGCATCTTTGCGAGCTCGATTAACTCATCACAAATCCTTGCATGACAAACTAAGCATAGAAATAGCAAGAAGACATGTTCATGAAGCTAACCAAGGCAAGAACAAGTTTATAGCATGCTTGGGTCAACTACAACATCTGTGGCAAAATTGATTAACAAGTAAACAATCTGCCAGGAACATTTTAAAGCAAAAGTAGAGCATGATTAAGTCATGCTAGGGCACTGCATAATTGCAAACAGGGGAATTAATGGATAGATCTCATCCATATGTCCAAATAATCCTTACTGAAGCAACTCAAATAAAGCATGGATCTCACTGTAGCATCATGGATACATGGCATAAAAATAACAGCAGAGCAAGGACTTAGCAAAATCGTAAGTCCCTGAAATCAGCAATATCATGAAGGCTACTTTGCATGCTTTGTTGGAAATATGCCCTAGAGGCAATAATAAAATGGTTATTATTATATTTCCTTGTTCAGGATAATTGTCTATTGTTCATGCTATAATTGTGTTATCCAGAAATCGTAATACATGTGTGAATACATAGACCACAACATGTCCCTAGTGAGCCTCTAGTTGACTAGCTCATTGATCAACAGATAGTCATGGTTTCTTGACTATGGACATTAGATGTCGTTGATAACGGGATCACATCATTAGGAGAATGATGTGATGGACAAGACCCAATCCTAAGCATAGCACAAGATTGTGTAGTTCGTCTGCTAGAGCTTTTCTAATGTCAAGTATCCTTTCCTTAGACCATGAGATTGTGCAACTCCCGGATACCGTAGGAATGCTTTAGGTGTACCAAACGTCACAACGTAACTGAGTGGCTATAAAGGTGTACTACAGGTATCTCCGAAAGTGTCTGTTGGGTTGGCATGAATTGAGACTGGGATTTGTCACTCCGCATGACAGAGAGGTATCTCTGGGCCCACTCGGTAAAACATCATCGTAATGAGCTCAATGTGGCTAAGGGTTGGTCACGGGATGATGTGTTACGAAACAAGTAAAGTGACTTGCCGGTAACGAGATTGAACGAGGTATTGGTATACCGACGATCGAATCTCGGGCAAGTAACGTACCAATTGACAAAGGGGATTGAATACGGGATTGATTGAATCCTCGACATCGTGGTTCATCTGATGAGATCATTGTGGAATATGTGGGAGTCAACATGGGTATCCAGATCCCGCTGTTGGCTATTGGCCGGAGAGTTGTCTCGGTCATGTCTGCATGGTTCCCGAACCCGTAGGGTCTACACACTTAAGGTTCGGTGATGCTAGGGTTGTAGAGATATAAGTATGCGGTAACACGAAAGTTGTTCGGAGTCCCAGATGAGATCTTGGATGTCACGAGGAGTTCCAGAATGGTCCGGAGGTAAAGATTTATATATACGAAGACCAGTTTCGGCCACTGGGAAAGTTTCGGGGGTCATCAGTATTGTACCAGGACCACCGGAAGGGTCCCGGGGGTCCACCGGGTGGGGCCACCTATCCCGGAGGGCCTCATGGGCTGAAGTGGGAAGGGAACCAGCCCCTAGTGGGATGGTGCGCCCCCCTTGGGCCTCCCTTGCGCCTAGGGTTGGAAACCCTAAGGGGGTGGGGGCGCCTCCACCTGCCTTGGGGGCCAAGCTAGCCCTAGGCCGCCGCCCCCTCCCCTTAGATGGGATCTGTAGGGGCCGGCGCCCCCCAGGCCCCCTATATATAGTGGAGGGGAGGTAGGGCAGCCGCACCCAAGTCCCTGGCGCCTCCCTCTCCCCCTATGACACCTCTCCTTCTCGTTGGTGCTTGGCGAAGCCCTGCCGAGATCCCGCTGCTTCCATCACCACGCCGTCGTGCTACTGGATCTCCATCAACCTCTCCTCTCCCCTTGCTGGATCAAGAAGGAGGAGACGTCTCTCCCAACCGTACGTGTGTTGAACGCGGAGGTGCTGTCCGTTCGGCGCTTGGTCATCGGTGGTTTGGATCACGACGAGTATGACTCCATCAACCCCATTCTCTTGAACGCTTCCGCTCGCGATCTACAAGGGTATGTAGATGCACTCCCCTCTCCCTCGTTGCTAGATGACTCCATAGATTGATCTTGGTGATGCGTAGAAAATTTAAAATTCTGCTACGTTCCCCAACAGTGGTATCAGAGCTAGGTCTATGCGTAGTTTCTATGCACGAGTAGAACACAAGTTATTATGGGCGTTGATTTTGTCAATTTACTTGCCGTTACTAGTCTTATCTTGATTCGGCGGCATCGTGGGATGAAGCGGCCCGGACCGACCTTACACATACGCTTACGTGAGACTGGTTCCACCGACTGACATGCACTAGTTGCATAAGGTGGCTAGCGGGTGTTTGTCTCTCCCACTTTAGTCGGATCGGATTCGATGAAAAGGGTCCTTATGAAGGGTAAATAGAAATTGGCATATCACGTTGTGGTTTTGGCGTAGGTAAGAAACGTTCTTGCTAGAAACCTATAGCAGCCACGTAAAAAACTTGCAACAACAATTAGAGGACGTCTAACTTGTTTTTGCAGCATGTGCCATGTCATGTGATATGGCCAAAAGGATGTAATGAATGATATATGTGATGTATGAGATTGATCATGTTCTTGTAATAGGAATCACGACTTGCATGTCGATGAGTATGACAACCGGCAGGAGCCATAGGAGTTGTCTTAATTTATTTATGACCTGCGTGTCAACATAAACGTCATGTAATTACTTTACTTTATCGCTAACCGTTTGCCATAGTAGTAGAAGTAATAGTTGACGAGACAACTTCATGAAGACACGATGATGGAGATCATGATGATGGAGATCATGATGATGGAGATCATGGTGTCATGCCGGTGACGACGATGATCATGGCGCCCCGGAGATGGAGATCAAAAGGAGCAAAATGATATTGGCCATATCATGTCACTATTTGATTGCATGTGATGTTTATCATGTTTTACATCTTATTTGCTTAGAACGACGGTAGCATAAATATGATGATCCCTCGCAATAATTTCAAGAAATTGTTCCCCCTAACTATGCACCGTTGCTAAGGTCCGTTGTTCCGAAGCACCACGGGATGATCGGGTGTGATAGGTTCTAACGTTCGCATACAACGGGTGTAAGCTAGATTTACACACGCAATACACTTAGGTTGACTTGACGAGCCTAGCATGTACAGACATGGCCTCGGAACACGGAAGACCGAAAGGTCGAACATGAGTCGTATAGAAGATACGATCAACATGAAAATGTTCACTGATGATGACTAGTCTGTCTCACGTGATGATCGGACACGACCTAGTTGACTCGGATCATGTATCACTTAGATGACTAGAGGGATGCCTATCTGAGTGGGAGTTCATTAATAATTTGATTAGATGAACTTAATTGTCATGAACATAGTCTAAAATCTTTACAATATGTCTTTTAGATCAAATGGCCCACGCTAATGTTGCCCTCAACTTCAACGCGTTCCTAGAGAAAACCAATATGAACGCTTGGCAGACGTGTAGTGATGATTACTCCCTGGTTGAGTGCGACATGCTTTATAGCTTAGAACCGTGGCTCCAAAAGCGTTTTGAGCAACACGGAGCATATGATATGTTCCAAGAGCTGAAAATGGTTTTCCAAGCTCACGCCCGGGTCGAGAGATATGAAGTCTCCGACAAGTTCTACAGTTGTAAGATGGAGGAGAATAGTTCTGTCAGCGAGCACATACTCAAAATGTCTGGGTTGCACAACCACTTGTCTCAGCTGGGAGTTAATCTCCCGGATGATGCGGTCATTGACAGAATCCTTCAGTCGGTCCCACCTAGCTACAAGAGCTTTGTGATGAACTTCAATATGCAGGGGATTGAAAAGACCATTCCTGAGGTATATTCAATGCGGAAATCAACGGAGGTGGAAATCAAAAAGGAACATCAAGTGTTGATGGTGAATAAAACCACTAAGTTCAAGAAAGGCAAGGTTAAAAAGAACTTCAAGAAGGACGGCAAGGGAGTTGCCCCGCCCGGTAAGCAAGCTACCGGGAAGAAGTCAAAGAATGGACCCAAGCCTGAGACTGAGTGCTTTTATTGCAAGGGAAACAGTCACTGGAAGCGGAACTGCCCCAAGTACTTAGCGGATAAGAAGGTCTTCAATACCAAAGGTATATGTGATATACATGTTATTGATGTGTACCTAACCAGTTCTCGTAGTAGCTCCTGGGTATTTGATACCGGTGCAGTTTCTCATATTTGTAACTCAAAACAGGAACTACGGAATAAATGGAGACTGGCAAAGGATGAGGTGACGATGCGCGTCGGGAATGGTTCCAAGGTCGATGTGATCGCCGTCGGCACGCTACCTCTGCATTTACCTACGGGATTAGTTTTAAACCTCAATAATTGTTATTTAGTACCAGCTTTGAGCATGAACATTCTTTTTGGATCTCATTTAAGGCGAGATGGCTACTCATTTAAATCTGAGAATAATGGTTGTTCTATTTATATGAGAGACATGTTTTATGGTAATGCCCCGCTGGTCAATGGTTTATTCTTATTTAATCTTGAACATGATGTTACACACATTCATAGTGTGAATGCCAAAAGATGTAAGGTTGATAATGATAGTCCCACATACTTGTGGCACTGCCGCCTTGGTCACATTGGTGTCAAACGCATGAAGAAACTCCATGCAGATGGACTTTTGGAGTCTCTTGATTATGAATCATTTGACACGTGCGAACCATGCCTCATGGGTAAAATGACCAAGACTCCGTTCTCCGGAACAATGGAGCGAGCAACCAACTTATTGGAAATCATCCATACTGATGTGTGCGGTCCAATGAGCGTTGAGGCTCGCGGTGGCTATCACTATGTCCTCACCCTCACTGATGACTTAAGTAGATATGGGTATGTCTACTTAATGAAACACAAGTCTGAGACCTTTGAAAAGTTCAAGGAATTTCAGAGTGAGGCTGAGAATCAACGTGACAGGAAAATCAAGTTCTTACGATCAGATCGTGGGGGAGAATATTTGAGTCACGAATTTGGCACGCACTTAAGGAAATGTGGAATAGTTTCACAACTCACGCCGCCTGGAACACCATAGTGTAATGGTGTGTCCGAACGTCGTAATCGCACCCTATTGGATATGGTACGATCTATGATGTCTCTTACCGATCTACCGCTATCATTTTGGGTGTATGCTATAGAGACTGCCGCATTCACTTTAAATAGGGCTCCGTCGAAATCCTTTGAGACGTCACCGTATGAATTGTGGTTTGGCAAGAAACCTAAGCTGTCATTTCTGAAAGTTGGGGATGCGATGCTTATGTCAAGAAACTTCAACCTGAAAAGCTCGAACCCAAATCGGAAAAATGCGTCTTCATAGGATACCCAAAAGAAACTTTTGGTTATACCTTCTATCTTAGATCCGAAGGCAAGACCTTTGTTGCCAAGAATGGATCCTTTCTAGAGAAAGAGTTTCTCTCGAAATAAGTAAGTGGGAGGAAAGTAGAACTTGATGAAGTTTTGCCTCTTGAACCGGAGAGTGGCGCAGCTCAAGAAATTGTTCCTGAGGTGCCTGCACCGACTAGGGAGGAAGTTAATGATGATGATCATGAAACTTTAGATCAAGTTGCTACTGAACTTCGAAGGTCCACAAGGACACGTTCCGCACCAGAGTGGTACAGCAACCCTGTCCTGGAAATCATGTTGTTAGACAATGGTGAACCTTCAAACTATGAAGAAGCGATGGCGGGCCTAGATTCCGACAAATGGCTGGAAGCCATGAAATCCGAGATAGGATCCACGTATGAAAACGAAGTATGGACTTTGACTGACTTGCCCGTTGATCGGCGAGCCATAGAAAATAAATGGATCTTTAAGAAGAAGACAAACGCGGATGGTAATGTGACCATCTATAAGGCTCGGCTTGTCGCTAAGGGTTATTGACAAGTTCAAGGGGTTGACTATGATGAGACTTTCTCACCCGTAGCGAAGCCGAAGTCCGTTCGAATCATTTTAGCAATTGCCGCATTCTATGATTATGAGATATGGCAAATGGACGTCAAAACAGCATTCCTTAATGGTTTCCTTAAGGAAGAATTGTATATGATGCAGCCGGAAGGTTTTGTCGATCCTGAGAATGCTGACAAGGTGTGTAAGCTCCAATGCTCAATCTATGGGCTGGTGCAAGCATCTCGGAGTTGGAACATTCGTTTTGATGAGATGATCAAAGCGTTTGGGTTTACACAGACTTATGGAGAAGCCTGCGTTTACAAGAAGGTGAGTGGGAGCTCTGTAGCATTTCTCATATTGTATGTGGATGACATACTATTGATGGGGAACGATATAGAATTCTTGGAAAGCATAAAGGCCTACTTGAACAAGTTTTTTTCAATGAAGGACCTTGGAGAAGCTGCTTATATATTAGGCATCAAGATCTATAGAGATAGATCAAGACGCCTCATTGGTCTTTCACAAAGTACATACCTTGACAAGATATTGAAGAAGTTCAATATGGATCAGTCCAAGAAGGGGTTCTTGCCTGTATTACAAGGTATGAGATTGAGCACGGCTCAATGCCCGACCACGACAAAAGATAGAGAAAAGATGAGTGTTGTCCCCTATGCCTCGGCCATAGGGTCTATCATGTATGCCATGCTGTGTACCAGACCTGATGTAAAACTTGCCGTAAGTTTGGTAGGAAGGTACCAAAGGAATCCTGGCTTGGAACACTAGACAGCGGTCAAGAATATACTGAAGTACCTGAAAAGGACTAAGGATATGTTTCTCGTCTATGGAGGTGATGAAGAGCTCGTCGTAAAGGGTTACATCGATGCTAGCTTCGACACAGATCTGGATGACTGTAAGTCACAAACCGGATACATATATATATTGAATGGTGGGGCAGTCAGCTGGTGCAGTTGCAAGCAAAGTGTCGTGGCGGAGTACATGGCAGCCTCGGAGGTAGCACAAGAAGCAATCTGGGTGAAGGAGTTCATTACCGACCTAGGAGTTATTCCCAATGCGTCGGGCCCGATGACTCTCTTCTGTGACAACACTGGAGCTATTTCCCTTGCCAGGGAGCCCAGGTTTCACAGGAAGACTAGGCATATCAAGCACCGCTTCAACTCCATTCGTGAAAATGTTCAAAATGGAGACGTAGATATTTGTAAAGTGCATATGGACCTGAATGTCGCAGATCCATTGACTAAACCTCTTCCTCGAGCAAAACATGATCAACACCAGAACTCTATGGGTGTTCGATTCATCACAATGTAACTAGATTATTGACTCTAGTGCAAGTGGGAGACTGTTGGAAATATGCCCTAGAGGCAATAATAAGATGGTTATTGTTATATTTCCTTGTTCATGATAATTGTCTATTGTTCATGCTATAATTGTGTTATCCGGAAATCGTAATACATGTGTGAATACATAGACCACAACATGTCCCTAGTGAGCCTCTAGTTGACTAGCTCGTTGATCAACAGATAGTCATGGTTTCCTGACTATGGACATTAGATGTCATTGATAACAGGATCACATCATTAGGAGAATGATGTGATGGACAAGACCGAATCCTAAGCATAGCACAAGATCATGTAGTTCGTCTGCTAGAGCTTTTCTAATGTCAAGTATCCTTTCCTTAGACCATGAGATTGTGCAACTCCCGGATACCGTAGGAATGCTTTGGGTGTACAAAACGTCACAACGTAACTGGGTGGCTATAAAGGTGCACTACAGGTATCTCCAAAACTGTCTGTTGGGTTGGCATGAATTGAGACTGGGATTTGTCACTCCGCATGACGGAGAGGTATTTGTGGGCCCACTCGGTAAAACATCATCATAATGAGCTCAATGTGACTAAGGGTTGGTCACGGGATGATGTGTTATGGAACGAGTAAAGTGACTTGCCGGTAACGAGATTGAACGAGGTATTGGGATACCGACGATCGAATCTCGGGCAAGTAACGTACGGATTGACAAAGGGAATTGAATACGGGATTGATTGAATCTTTGACATCGTGGTTCATCCGATGAGATCATCATGGAATATGTTGGAGTCATCATGGGTATCCAGATCCCGCTGTTGGCTATTGGCCGGAGAGTTGTCTCGGTCATGTTTGCATGGTTCCCGAACCCGTAGGGTCTACACACTTAAGGTTCAGTGACGCTAGGGTTGTAGAGATATAAGTATGCGGTAACCCGAAAGTTGTTTGGAGTCCTGGATGAGATCCCGGACGTCACGAGGAGTTCCGGAATGGTCCGGAGGTAATGATTTATATATAGGAAGACCAGTTTCGGCCATCGGGAAAGTTTCGGGGGTCATCGGTATTGTACGGGACCACCGGAAGGGTCCCGGGGGTCCATCGGGTGGGGCCACCTATCCCGGAGGGCCTCATGGGCTGAAGTGGGAAGGGAACCAGCCCCTAGTGGGCTGGTGCGCCCCCCTTGGGCCTCCCTTGTGCCTAGGGTTGGAAACCCTAAGGGGGTAGGGGCGCCTCCACCTGCCTTGGGGGCCAAGCCAACCCTAGGCCACCGCCCCCTCCGCTTAGATGGGATCTGTAGGGGCCGGCACCCCCCAGGCCCCCTACATATAGTGGAGGGGAGGGAGGGCAGCCGCACCCAAGTCCCTGGCTCCTCCCTCTCCCCCCCGTGACACCTCTCCCTCTCGTTGGTGCTTGGCGAAGCCCTGCCGAGATCCTGCTGCTTCCACCACCATACCGTCATGCTGCTGGATCTCCATCAACCTCTCCTCTCCCCTTGCTGGATCAAGAAGGAGGAGACGTCTCTCCCAACCATACGTGTGTTGAACGCGGAGGTGCTGTCCGTTCGGCGCTTGGTCATCGGTGATTTGGATCACGAAGCGTACGACTCCATCAACCCCGTTCTCTTGAACGCTTCCGCTCATGATCTACAAGGGTATGTAGATGCACTCCCCTCTCCCTCGTTGCTAGATGACTCCATAGATTGATCTTGGTGATGCGTAGAAAATTTAAAATTCTGCTATGTTCCCCAACATGCTTGTGCTAGTCACCAGAAAGATCACAAAAATACATGGGAAGCACCCCTGTAAAGATGACATGTCATAGATTAAAATACATGTAGAGCTCATGCCCATATGCAGCACACAACAAATGTAGCAAAAATGACAAATCCTCATACTCTGATAAGAATCAGCACCTAACAACTTATAGAACTCTTACATCAGTGATTTGGGCATTAAGATGGACTCAAACAAGCATGTCACAATGGAGCAAAATGAATAGTACACCATGATGAACATTTTGATATATTGCACCCACAAAACGGAGCTACATACAAGAATTTATGGCATGATGAACATGGGCTAAAAATATAGCAGAAAAAGACTTAGATATGAAAACAAGGTCAACCCTAGTCTTCCAGATCTGGATCCGGGCACGGAAGTCGAGGTGGCATGAATAGTTCACCGGAGAGGAAGGAGAGGCGGTGGCCGGAGCTTGCGCGGAGCTCGCCGGAGCTCCGGGGTCGCCGGATCCGGGACGAGGTAGGGCGGCGACGGGTAGGCGCGGGGAAGCGCGGGCGACGAGGTGGCGGACGTTAGTGGAGGCGGCGGCTCCCGGGCGCGGTCCCCGGCGAGGGCAGGCTACGGCGGCGCGGTGAAACCGTGACGGCATCGGGCGGCGAGGAGGAGGAGGTGCGGGCGCGCGGTGGACGAGGTAGACGCGGGGCGGCGATGGATGGGCTCGGCAGGCCCGCCTCAGGCTTGCGGGCCGGCGGCGGCAGTGGTCTGCCATGTGGCAGGATCCGGTAGGTGCGGGCGCGATGGTAGACATGTCCGGCGGACACGGACGTGTCCGGCGGCGCGGGAGGAGCGGGGCTAGGGTTTTGGACCCGGATTTGGACGGGGAGGACATATTTATACCTAGAAGGAGGTAGAAGTGTCAAAAAGAGGTGTAGTTTTCGACCACGCGATCCTGATCCGACGGATGACATGGGAGAGGTTTGGATGGGTTGTTGAGCCGTTTCGGAGGGGCGTTGGGCTGCAACACACATGAGGCCTTTACAGTTCCCCGGTTAACCGTTGGAGTATCAAACGGATTCCAAATGGCACATAACTCTCGGTGTACCCAGGCCACTTGGCAACTCTCGGTCCATTCCGAGAATGTTTAACACCCTCTCACGAAAAGAGACAAAAGGGGAACACCGATGCACGTGGGAGTGTCGGATTGCAAAACGGACAACGGGAAAAATGCTCAGATGCATGAGATGCACATGATGACATGATATGAAATGCATGACTTGGACAGAAAGCAAAACAAAGACAAGAACCCAACCACGAAGGGAATCTCATAACTTAGAGCCAAAAATGGCAAAAGTCAGAGTACAAATATGGCAAGTTACATCCGGGGTGTTACAACACTCAACCACTACAAAAGGATCTCGTCCCGAGATCTAGGACAGAAAGAACTCCGGATATTCGGAACGGAGGTGGTGCTCGCGTTCCCAGGTGGCTTCTCGGTCGGAATGGTGTGACCACTTCACTTTCAGGAATTTGATAGACTTGTTGCGAGTCTTGCGCTCGGTTTCTTCAAGAATTGCAACGGGATGCTCGTGATAAGATAGGTCTTCTTGGAGATCAATCTCTTCGAAGTTGATGGTGCGGTCAGGAGTCTTGAAGCACTTGCGAAGCTGTGACACGTGAAACACGTCGTGCACATTTGCAAAGTTGGACGGAAGCTCAAGTTGATAGGCGAGATCGCCTCTTTTGCCAATGATCTTGAAAGGACCCACGTATCTAGGGACAAGCTTCCCTTTGATACTGAAGTGACGAGTACCTTTCATTGGGGACACGCGGAGGTAGACATGGTCTCTGATCCCGAAAGCAAAGTCACGATGCTTGCTATCATAGTAACTCTTCTGGCGCGATTGCGCGGCTTTAAGATTTTCACGGATGACTTTGCACATTTCTTCAGCCTCTGTGATTAACTCATTGCCAAGACATTGGTGTTCACCAGTCTCTAACCAATTAAGAGGAGTATGACACTTTCTGCCATAGAGAATCTCGAATGGGGCCTTGCCCGAACTCACTTGGAAGCTGTTGTTGTAGGAGAACTCGACATATGGAAGACAATCTTCCCACTTCATACCGAAGGAAATGACACAAGCCCTGAGCATATCTTCAAGGATTTGATTGACTCGCTCGACTTGGCCACTAGTTTGAGGATGGAAGGTTGTGCTGAAGCGAATGTTGGTGCCCATGGCCTTCAGAAAGGAGTCCCAGAACTTAGAAGTAAATATGCTTCCATGATCTGAAGATATCAATTGTGGATTGCCGTGCAAGGAGAAAATCCTGGAGGTATATAGCTCTGCCAACTAAGCTGCTGTGATAGATTCTTTGATAGGAAGAAAATGAGCCACTTTCGTAAGCTTGTTGATGAAAACAAATATAGCATCATTTCCACGCTTGGACTTCGGAAATCCAGTCACGAAGTCCATCTCAATATGGTCAAACTTCCATTCTGGAATGGCAAGAGGTTGGAGGAGACCAGCAGGTCGTTGGTGTTCTGCCTTCACTCTTCTACAGACATCACATTGATTCACGAACTGAGCAATTTCTTGCTTCATTCGAGTCCACCAATACGACTGCTTGAGGTCATGGTACATCTTCATACTCCAGTATGAATGGATAGGAGGGAATTGTGAGCCTCGTTCATAATGACTTTACGTAGATCACCTTCAGGAACCACAATTTGATCCTCGAAGAAAAGAGTATCTTTGTTATCAATGCGATAGCACTTGTACTTGGGTTGGTTCTTGGCAATCCCATTTTTCACCTTCTTCACCATGGCATCAAGAAGTTGTGCCTCACGAATTTGATCCTCCAAAGTAGGAGAGACTTGTAGGTTGGCAAGAAAGCCTTGAGGAAAAACTTGGAGGTTAAGTTTGCAGAAAGCTTCACAAAGGTCCGGTTGGAAGGGCTTGAGAATTAAGCTGTTGCAGTAAGCCTTCCTGCTCAAAGCATCTGCAATGACATTGGCCTTGCCTGGAGTGTATTCAATACTCGGATTATACTCTTGAATCATTTCGACCCAACGAGTCTTCCTGATGTTGAGGTTGGGATGAGTGAAGATGTACTTGAGGCTCTTATGATCAGTGAAGATGTCCACTTTCCTTCCCAACAAGAGATGTCTCCATGTTAAAAGAGCATGGAAAACTTCCGCCAACTCGAGGTCGTGAGTGGGGTAGTTCCTTTCATTGGTCTTCAACTGGCGAGAGGTATAGGCTGCAACATTCTTCTCTTGCATTAACACAGCAGCGAGACCTTGCAGGGAAGCATCACAGAAAACTTCGAATGGTTTGGATTCATCAGCAGGAGTCAAAACAGGAGCTGTGACTAACTTCTCCTTGAGGGTGTTGAAAGAGATGTCACATTCAGGCATCCAGACATACTTAACATGTTTCCGGAAGAGGTTGGAAAGAGGTTTTGCAATCTTAGAGAAATTCTCAATGAATCTTCGACAATAGCTTGGAAGCCGAAGAAAACTACGTAGCTGCTTCACATTCTGAGGCGGTTCCCAGTTCACAATTGTAGACATCTTCTCAGGATTAACAGCTATGCCCTTGGCGGAGATGATATGGCCAAGGTAGAGAACCTCATCGAGCCAAAACTCACACTTTGAAAACTTCACATAGAATTTATGTTCTCTGAGTTTGTCGAGTACCAATCTCAAATGCTTGGCATGGTCCTCCTTATTCTTGGAAAAGACCAAAATATCATCTAGATACACCAATACGAAATCATTTGTGTAAGGGTTGAAGATGAAGTTCATCATGCGAGAGAACATTGGAGGAGCATTGACATGGCCTAAAGGCATGACTGTATATTCATAAGAACCATAGCTTGTTCTGGATGCTGTCTTGGGGATATCTTGTTCTCGAATGCGAATCTGATGATAACCCATACGGATGTCAAGCTTGGAGAAAACTTGAGCACCTTTAAGTTTCTAGAAAAGCTCATTGATGTTGGGAAGTGGGTACTTGTTATTTATTGTGTTCTTGTTCAATGGGCGGTAGTCGACATAAAGTCGGTCCATGCCATCCTTCTTCTGGACAAAAAGAACACCACAACCCCACATAGATGAACTCGGTCTGATCAGACCCAGACACTCTTGTTCATTGAGCTGTTTCTTAAATTCCTTCAATTCCTTTGGTCCAAGCTTGTAAGGACGTTTGCAAACAGGTTCCGTGCCAGGCTCAAGATCGATAACGAATTCAACTGGCCGGTGAGGAGGTATTCCTGGAAGCTCTTCTGGAAAGACGTCTTGATATTCACAAACGGCTGGAATATGGGAGATGGCATTCAACTCGCCCTTCTCATTGAGAGAAAATAGCTGAATGGTTTCATCCCGAGTGGCAAAGATGATCACATCCTCAGAAGAGTGTGTCAATTGAATTTCCCTAGTAGCACAATCAAGTTGAGCCTTGTGCTTAGAAAGCCAGTCCATCCCGAGAATTAGATCAATATCAGAGTCGCCAAGAACAATTGGAGAAGCCAGAAATTTGTAGTCGCCCATCTCGATAGAAACATCCGGGACACAATTATTAGCTGACATTTGCTTGCCCGGGGACACAATTGATAAAGTTCTAGGCAATTCTTGATAACCTCACTCATACTTTGATGCAAAAGGTTTTGAAATGAAATAATGCGATGCACCAGTATCAAATAAGACTTTAGCAGGAATGGAGTTAACTGGAAGGTTACACATGATCACTTCTGAAGAATCCTCTACCTGAGCTACATTCATCATGTTGACCTTGACATGCTTGGGATTATGCTTGACCACTGCATTGCTGACAGATCTCACAGGAGGAGGAGGCGGAAGGCGCCTTTGGTTGAAGCATTTGTTTGCATAGTGCCCTTTCTGCTGACACTTGTTGCAAGTAATCTCTGAGAGCGGATGGTGATACGGAGCACTTGACCTTGGAGCATGAGTTTTTTTTGCATCGACCTTGGAGCATGACTTTGAGCTTTTCTCTGATAGCCTGGGTTGGGTCGGTGGGAAGATCCATTGCCACCTTTACTCTTCTACTGGTAAGGCTGACGGAAGATAGGAGGAGGCAACCAGAACTTCTGCTTCTTAGCTGCTACTTGAGTTGAAGAAGAAGATGGAGTTGCATCCCTGACTCTCTTCTTAGAAGCATCGCACTTGAGCTAAGCAGCTTCTTGCTTTAGTGCCATGTTGTAGAAATCATCATACTTGGTCGGGTCAAAAAGCACGAGAGCTAATTGCAGATCTTCTCTGAGGCCAGCTCTGAATTGATAAATCAGGCTCTTTTCATGAGGGACGTCTTATTTAGCGAAGCGAGCGAGCCTCTGAAACAGGATGTTGTCCTGGTAAGCAGACATGCTGCCTTGCTTGAGATTGCGGAACTCCTCACACTTACTCTCAGCAACACTTTGTGGAATGTGGTGAGCTTTGGAGTCTCGGCGGAAATCATCCCAGGTAATCACACGACCTCCTCTGGAATCTCTGTATTGTTGATACCACTCAGCAGCTTGGTCTTTGAGTTGGAACGAAGAAAACTTGACAAAGTCCTCAGGCCTGACATTGCTACACTCAAAATGTTTGCAAATATCCACGACCCAGTCGTCGGCGTCTATGGCCTCGACACAGTTACTGAAGGACTTTGGCTGGTTTGCGAGGAACTGACTGAGGGTAGCAAATTGAGCTTGATTGTTGCCTTGGCCTTGATTTCCTTGGTTGCGCTCTTGCAAGAGTTGCAAAAGCATCTGAGTGTTGGTGTTGGTGGCGGCCATGACAGCTTGCCATGCCTCCAGAGGTGGAGGTGGTGGTGGAGGTTCCGGATTCTGACGCGTTGGAGGAGCCATCCTGAAGAGGTTGACATCCGTTAGCATCTTGAAAGACATATATTCAAGCTGAATCAAAGGATCAAAATTGCAACATGTAGCCTGAACATTTGAACAAGAATGAACGAATGAATTCCAAACTAAATCATCACACTTCCATAAATTGAGAAGCCACTTAGATAGAGATAGCTGAAAAAAGCAACAAGGTACGAACATGAACAAATAATTGGCAAGGATTACCCAATGACAAACCAACTATCTGCGGGAAGAAATACTAGAGCTACTTGAATTCCCACCTATGAAACTCCTGAAACTTTCTGGTTATGCAAGCAGGTGTTGGGGATACAGGGGAAGCATAATATCTCACACAAAACTAGCAAATCGTACATCCAGCTGTATCAATCCTTCAACACATAACCAAGAAACCTTCAGAAATCATTTACCTCAATCTTCATAAAGCATCCGTTATACGAGTTATGGCAATACTACCGAGCTCCCACCCTAGTACTGGGTGGCGTCGAGGTTATCTCACCAACAACTACATAAAGGAGATTTTCGATGTCGGCGAACTCAGGTATTCCAGAACTGCAACGATCAAATTGTGATGACAACACCTCGGAGCTCAACTCCCCGGGACAATGCCACAAACCCTAAATGTCAGGAGGCACCAAGAACAATGTTCTCGTCACAAAACCATTGAAACGATTCCAAGATACCCGCGTGATCCTAAATTGTTTTTCGTGAAATTTGAGGAGAGAAGAGTCTAAACTCTACGTCATGAGGCCTCACCAGAGCGACAAAGGGACCGAGGAGTAAAAAGAATCCTACTCTTCGATATATATAATCCTATAAGACTCAAAACATTTTTTTCTAGACTCAACAACGTCAGCGATTCGATCAAGCAGGGGGCTCCTAAGTCGGGGAAGGCTTTGATTACCAACTTGTAACACCCACGATGCGGCTATATCTTCCACGTGTCGGAGCACGACTTAGAGGTATTACCGCATGGTAGGCATGTCGCAAGAGGGGTAATCTTTACACATTCCATGTACTGAATAAGAAAGGAATAAAGAGTTGGCTTAGAATCGCCACTTCACACAATACATAAATATATCATACATCATCTAGAATACAATCAAGGTCCGAGTACGGAACAAACATAAATAAAGACAACCCCAAATGCTAGATCCCCGATCGCCCCAACTGGGCTCCTCTACTGATCATCCGGAAAAGAGACATAGTAGCGGCCCGAATCCTCGTCGAACTCCCACTTGAGTTCAGTAGCATCCCCTTCACTTGCATCATCGACACCTGCATCTGTTTTGGAAGTATCTGTGAGTCACAAGGACTCAGCAATCTCACACCCTCGCGATCAAGACTATTTAAGCTTAAAGGTAGGAAAGGGGTAGTGAGGTGGAGCTGTAGCAAGCACTAGCATATATGGTGGCTAACTTACACAAAAGAGAGCGAGAAGAGAATCAAAGTACAGTCGAGAAGCTGAAAGTGATCAAGAAGTGATCCTGAAGCTACTTACGTTCAAGCATAACACGAGACTGTGTTCTCATCCCGGACTCCGCAGAAAATAGACCATCACGGCTACACATGCGGTTGATTCATTTTAGTTAAGTTAAGTTCAAGTTCTCTAGAACCGGACATTAACAAATTCACATATGCCCATAACCGCGGGCACGGGTTTTGAAAGTTCGAAACCCTAAAGGGGTGTCCCAACTTAGCCCATCACAAGCTCTCATGGTCAACGAAGGATATTCCTTCTAGCGGGAAGACCCGATCAGTCTCGAAATCCTGGTTACAAGACATTTCGACAATGGTAAAACAAGACCAGCAAAGCCGCCCGATGTGCCGACAAATCCCGATAGGAGTCGCACGTATCTCGTTCTCAGGGCACACCGGATGAGCACTCTACAACTAAAACCAAACCTCGAGATTCCCCGAGGTGGCGCTGCAAAGGACTCTAGTTTGGACCAACACTCAGAGGAGCACTGGCCCGGGGGGGGGGTTAAAATAAAGATGACCCTTGAGTCTGCAGAACCCAAGGAAAGGTATACGGTGGTAGGTAGGAAAATGGTAAAACCAAGGTTGGGCCTTGCTGGAGGAGTGTCGGTGTCAAAACAGGCGAATTTCGGGTAGGGGGTCCCGAATTGTGCGTCTAAGGTGGATGGTAACAGGAGGTAGGGGACACGATGTTTTACTCAGGTTCGGGCCCTCTTGATGGAGGTAAAACCCTACGTCCTGCTTGATTTATTCTTGATGATATGAGTATTACAAGAGTTGATCTACCACGAGATCGGAGAGGCTAAACCCTAGAAGCTAGCCTATGGTATGATTGTATGTTGTCCTACAGAGTAAAACCCTCCGGTTTATATAGACACCGGAGGGGGCTAAGGTTACACAAGGTCGGTTACAAAGGAGGAGGTACACATATCTGTATTGCCTAGCTTGCCTTCCACGCCAAGTAGAGTCCTATCCGGACACGGGACGATGTCTTCAATCTCGTATCTTCATTGTCCAACAGTCCGGTCAAAGGATATAGTCCGGCTGTCCGGAGACCCCCTAATCTAGGACTCCCTCAGTAGCCCCTAAACCATGCTTCAATGATGATTCGTCCGGCACGCAGTGTTGTCTTCGGCATTGCAAGGCGGGTTCCTCCTCTGGATACACCACAGAAGAGTTTGAATAAAAGGATAGTGTCCGACCCTGGAAAATAAATTCAAAACCACCATAGAGAGAATAGTATTTCCACCAATCCAATCTGCTGACACATTTCGGCAGCACGACATCACGCCATGGCCCGGTAATTATTCGAACCGTTTTTCCTTAACCAGCCCCACACATAACGCGAGGCGGTTTCTTGACACATCTTGTCAAAGCAGAGATCGTCTTCCCCTTGTTACGGGATTCTCATCAATACGGACGTGGGTGACCCAATCGTGCCTAGGACCCCTAGGTTTTAGGCAAGTCCCAAATGGCCACGAGGAGGACGCTTGATGTTCACCCTCTTTATAAAGGGACAAGGCTTTTACTTTTTTCACTCCCGTGCTTAATCGAACCCTCCCCCTGGCTCGAGTTCTAACACCCAAAGCCCAGGTCAGGTGCTTCAGACCTTCAATCATGTCCGGATCCAGCTTCCAAGGCCGGTGGATGCCTTCCTCCGTCACAGAGGAGGACATTAAGAAGTTGAGGGAAGCCAGATATCTGACCACCGAAATTTCGCATAGGCTGCCCGCCCGAGGGCAGGTCGTCCCTACTCCCGAACCCAACGAGAGCGTTGTGTTCGTCTCCCACTTCCTCCGAGGACTAGGCCTCGCTCTAGATCCCTTCGTCAGGGGTCTTCACTACAAAAAAAAACACTTCCGTGATGATACATGTTTGTCACAGTAGGTCGCTTTTTTTGTCATGCATGTACATCCATGACAAATTTATGACAGAATCAAGATAGTCATACCTGTGCTGTCGTAGAAGTGTTCCATGACATTACCAAAATTATCATCACGGAAGTGTCCACTTCCATGATGATAAGTCGCGCGTCACAGAAGTGCTTTCGTCAAGGGTGATCGACATGTGGCATCCACCGTAATGGAACGCCGTTAAGCTATCGGGTCGGGTTTTGGATCCGATAACCCATTAACAGCCACAACCAATGGGGATTTGCCACGTGTAAAATCATCATTGGCTAGAGGAAACACGTGTCGGCTCATCGTCAGGACAGATGTCATCCTGTAGGATCGAAAGTATGTCTAGAGGGGGGGTGATTAGACTACTTGAGCAAATAAAAACTTAACCTTTTCCCAATTTTAGTTCTTGGCAGATTTAGCTATTTTAGGACAAGTCAAGCAATCATCACACAATTCAAGCAAGCATGCAAAGAGTATATTGGCAGCGGAAAGTAAAGCATGCAACTTGCAAGAATGTAAAGGGAAGGGTTTGGAAAATTCAAACGCAATTGGAGACACAGATGTTTTTCCCGTGGTTCGGATAGGTGGTGCTATCCTACATCCACGTTTATGGAGACTTCAACCCACGAAGGGTAACGGTTGCGCGAGTCCACGGAGGGCTCCACCCACGAAGGGTCCACGAAGAAGCAACCTTGTCTATCCCACCATGGCCATCGCCCACGAAGGACTTGCCTCACTAGCGGTAGATCTTCACGAAGTAGGCGATCTCCTTGCCCTTACAAACTCCTTGGTTCAACTCCACAATGTTGTCGGAGGCTCCCAAGTGACACCTATCCAATCTAGGAGACACCACTCTCCAAGAAGTAACAAATGGTGTGTTGATGATGAACTCCTTGCTCTTGTGCTTCAAATGATAGTCTCCCCAACACTCAACTCTCTCTCATAGGATTTGGATCTGGTGGAAAGAAGATTTGAGTGGAAAGCAACTTGGGGAAGGCTAGAGATCAAGATTCATATGGTAGGAATGGAATATCTTGGTCTCAACACATGAGTAGGTGGTTCTCTCTCAGAACATATGAGTTGGAAGTGTAGATGTGTTCTGATGGCTCTCTCCACGAATGAAGAGGAGGTGGAGGGGTATATATAGCCTCCACACAAAATCCAACCGTTACACACAATTTACCAATCTCGGTGGGACCGAATCAAAAAACTCGGTCAGATCGAAATAGTAAACCTAGTGACCGTTAGAGATTTTCGGTGGGACTGACATGCAACTCGGTAGGACCGATTTTGTTAGGGTTTTAGGGCATAATGTAATCTCGGTGAGACCGATTACACAAACCCGGTGAGACCGATTTTGGTAATAATCTAACCAGAGAGTTGGTTAGGTAAACTCGGTGGGACCGATTTGCTCTTTCGGTGAGACCGAAAAGTTACAAAAAGGAAACGCTAAATTTACATTGCAATCTCGGTGGGACCGATCCACTCTTTCGATGAGACTGAAAAGTTATGAAAGGGAAACAAAGAGTTTGCAATCCCATCTCGGTGAGACCGAGATCCCTATCGGTAGAACCAAATTGCTAGGGTTTGGCAGTGGCTTATGACAAGTGAAACTCGGTGGCGCCGGATAGAAAGAATCGGTAGGGCCGAGTTTGGCTTAGGGTTTAGGTCAAATGTGGATATGGGAAAGTAGTTGAGGGTTTTGGAGCATATCACTAAGCACATGAAGCAAGAGGCTCATTAAGCAACACCTCATCCCTCCTTGATAGTATTGGCTTTTCCTAAAGACTCAATGTGATCTTGGATCACTAAAATATAAAATGAAGAGCCTTGAGCTTTTGAGCTTGAGCCAATCCTTTGTCCTTAGCATTTTGAGGGTTCCACTTTCACCATCCATGCCATGCCAACCATTGAGCTTTCCTGAAATAATCATCTTGGAATAGCATTAGCTCAATGAGCTATATGTTGTTATGAATTACCAAAACCACCTAGGGATAGTTGCACTTTCACATCCACTCACTGGACAGAAGGCGCCTATGATACGTCGACACGTGGCACGGCCCAACAAGTTTAAATGGGCCGGCCCAACTAAAGGCCCACAAGATTTTGCGGACCATAATGGGCCGGCCCAGCTAAAGGCCCACGAGATTTTGCGGACCATAATGGGCTGGCCCAGCTAAAGGCCCACAAGATTTCGTGGGCCATAATGGGCCGGCCCAGGTATAGGCCCACAAGATTTTTGTGTGCAATAATAGGCCGGCCTAGGGAAAGGCCCACAAAATTCTTGCGGATCATAATGGGGCGGCCCAGCTAAAGGCCCACGAGATTTCGCTAACATTAATGGGTCGGCCGAGCTGTAGGCCCATAAGATTTTGAGGACCCTAGTAGGCTAGCCCGTTAACTGGCTGCCATGTTTTGGGCCAAATGGTGGCCCATATTTGATACGGTCTATTAATGGCCTGGCACGCTCCGGGCCTAACAGTAGCCCATATGAGATCCGGCCCGTTAAAATCCTACCACATTCTGGGCCAAATTACAGCCCAGATCAGGTCCGGCCCTTTAAGAGGTTTTGGGCCTAATTATGGCCCATATCAGATTCGGCCCGTCAACTGGACACTATGCTTTTGGGCCCACTTGCTAAAGGCCCACTTAGTAATTCGGCCTGATATTAGTTTTGGCCTGTTAAGGGCCCGTTTAACATTTTGGCCCTATATTAATTTCAGCCTGTTAAAAGCCCGTCATATAGTTGGGCCTAACTACGGCCCGGTTTGCATCCGGCCTGCTCGCAGCCGATATCTGATTGGGCCAAACAAGGACCGAGACAATTTTCCGGCCTGTTAAAAGCCCGTGATTTGATTCGCACAATCATGGACCGGGGTTCATTTCGGGCTGCTGCCGGCCCGTGAGCTGATCGGCATGTTTCAGGACCAACCTACATCGTGATTGCATGACGGCCCGATTATGCCCCGTAATTTTACGGTTTGGCCGGTTTACTGCGAAGACATGATATATATGCAGTAAAATAACTGCAACATCGTGAATAAGAAAAAGCTATACTATACAATAAAGAAATTATGGCATATTACATCCACTGGGCATCAAATTTCGCCACTATGATAATAAAGCACAAGAAGACAGCAGATTACATACACTGGGCATCAAAGATCGCCACCAATGCAAATAAACACGCCGAAAAAATAATATAAAAAACCGACAATACTTCAATAGAGTTCAAGAAAGGTTAGCCCTGCTGGGGAGCTGCAGCGCAAGCAGCTGAGCAAGATGATGAGACTGCGCTTGTTCAACACTTATATCTTCCTCACTCTAAAAGATAAACAAGCAGACAGATGACAGGTTTTGCACATAAAAATATCAGTGCTGACAATTCATCACATTTCTTACCGACGAATAAAGTGACATAGTTTAAATTTGAACTAACACAATATGGTATTGTTCAGGTCAAGACATGGCAGGAAATGACATTGTGAAGGAGTTGGCAGCTTCACGACACCACTGGATTACAGATCAAGAACTCATAAGTATCAATGGTTAGTGTGCTGTCAATTTATACCATTTCAGATTGGCAAATAAAGAGACGGTTTAAATAATAGTAGAATGATATGACATTTTTCATAGTTAAGACATTGCAGAATATGACATTGTGTTGTAGTGGGTAGGTTCACAACACCACTGGATTACAGATGAAGAACCGAAGCATACATGCAGTGCAAACGAAGATCACTTGCTCTGTATAGTTTAATTTACATGGTATGAAGAAGGAACTTAGTTGTACAACTGAAAACTTAAATTGAGAAAGGACGAACTTTTGTTTATGAAGTACATATAATAAAATTTAAACAAGCAATTTGATGCAAACACCAAAAATAAACAGCTGTTGCAGTCATGCCTAACCAAATATATACAACAAAGTTTGAAGGCTTGAGATGGACAAACTTACATTATTGGTGAAGACATGCTCTATAAAGGCCTTGTCCATGCTGATGGGGGGGCAATTCAAGAAGTTTACCACATAATCTTCTTCAAAAGCATTGCCTTTATTCTACATTTTGTTAAGAGTAAATATAGATGTGATAATATACGAAAAAATGGAGAATATTTAAGATAAGATAAAATGGAGAATATTTTACTGATCCATACAGGCAAAAGGTACAACCACGAGTAATGCACAGCTAAACTTCTTCAGTACCAATCTTATGGTAAGAGTAAATATAGATCTGATGTGTAGAAAATGGAGGGTAAAGGAAAATAAGCTGCAGAGTGATGGTACATGAACAACTACCTTTCATTATAAGTACACTAATAAAGGACAACATGTACTTACAAGAACAATGCAGAGCTAAAAAAACATTAGCATTGGATATATTCTACACTAATGTAACCATTCATATAGATCAGATAATTTGGAGCGAACAATTGGTAAGCAAGCTATCATGCATACTGCTGTCACATAATGAACCAGGTATGTATGCAAGTACAGTGATACAGGACAACAGGTACTAACAAGAGCAAAGCAGTGGGCAGCATATTTGAGATATCCTATCGTTCTTGTCAAACGGGAATTCTTCTTCGAGTAGATTTCCTACAAAAAAGATCCGTAAGGCACATGCGGAAAAGTAGAAGTTCAAATTGTCATGTGA
Organism: Triticum urartu; assembly: GCF_003073215.2. NCBI lineage: Eukaryota > Viridiplantae > Streptophyta > Magnoliopsida > Poales > Poaceae > Triticum > Triticum urartu. The sequence goes on from NC_053023.1 coordinate 56,312,996, forward strand.
TTTCATAGACAGTACCTCATCCTAGGAACGAGACCAGTGCATAACAAGGTTTTTACATTCAATGTCTTCTCAATTTAGCACAGGAAACTTCACCAGAAATTCGTTTATAGACTTGCCATCAAAGTGTGATTTCCTCAGGTAACACCAATACAGCTGCAATGCTTCCTTGAAAAGCACAACCAAGCTTTGCTCGTCATGATTATCCAGATTGACCCTCGCCTAGTTACAACAATGTAATGTAAATCATTGACGTGTTCAATCAGCAGAAAACAGGAAAATAATAGCCATGGATAATAGCACTTACACGTAAGTTGGACAGGAAGATGTGAAAGTGGTGTTTGTCTTCACAATAATCTTCCCATGATGGGAATATATGCACGTAGTCCCTAACAACATTGAAAGCATTGTCTTTTAAACTGGGAATAAATGGAATAGGGTTCCAATTTGTAGGAATTGGCCGTCTCTGCAGTTGGCACAGGTCTTCGGCCGATGGACTTGCTGTACTTTTTGTTGGAGTGGGATTTTTCTGTTGTACAGCTGGTGCTATGGCAAATGAAATTGGTATACGTTTTGCTGGAGTGCAGGTCCTGTGTGGTGGGGCTAGTGGTGTGGCCAGTGAAGTATGGGTACAGTCTGCTGGAGTCGGTGCTACGTTTTGTGTCACTGGTTGTACAGCCAATATAAGTGGGGTGCTGTCTGATTTCTCCGGCACCACCACGTTTTTCAAGGACTTTGCTGGTGCTCCTTCAGGTTCGGCAATCACCCTCTTCCTTTTTGATGTCTGATGCACAGGAACAACATTTGAGTGGAAAAACATGGTATGATGACAGGTGGAATATGTATTGATAATGGATGGGCATGGCATCTCGACATATATGATGAGTAAACTAAGCAGATGGCGGTGCAACAAAGTAGAAGAAATGCAAGACAACATATGCAAGATACCCGCAATCAATAAAATATTGCCAAATTAGAACAGGCACCTTGATGGCTGAACAGAACAGGCCATCTACCTTTGACTCCTCGAGGTTAGAATAGTCATTAGGATCATATTCTGAACAAGAATCAACAGGTGGGGAGCGTATGAGTTTCATTGCATCTAGAATGGCACTCAATGCCTTGGTGCCAATTTTGTAAGTCATTGCAGTGTTTAGCTTCAAGAGTGGACTGCTGCTAGTGCGACACAAAGCAGCTACACAGATCATAGTGTAAATATAACAGGAAAACCTTAAGCATCAGAGAAAAATCACCAAAGTGGAACTTGCTGGAATATATGTGCTAGTATTGCTGGTACAGCTAGAAAGGCTTCGGATACCAGCTCTCTTCAAGTGAAGGTGCGGTACTGTTAATATCAATGTAACTTTCAAAGGCGACACAGCTCCCCGCATTTCCTTGCTATTCTTATAGGATTCAAGTGGGCAGGCCACTACAAATCCTATTCCTATGTTTACAAGATCCTACGAATCAAAGAGGCTCAAAGTGTCCATCACAACCGACCGTATAGACCTCTACACTGCAAATGTCCCTGCTCATCTTCAGTACAAGGAACATACTGTACTACTATCATACTCCCTCTATTCTAAAATATAAGTCTTGGTAGAGATTTCCATTATGGATCACATACAAATGTATCCAGGTACATTTTAGAGTGTAGATTCACTCATTTTGCTCCATATGTAGTACATGGTGGAATCTATACGAAGACTTGTATTTAGGAACGGAGAGAGTACATATTAAAGAAGAACGGAAGAGGAACATGGTAAAGAAGAGCAAGCAGATTTTGGATAATAAAATGTTGGTTGCGCAGTGCCCACACATGATGAACCAGAGCGCATTAAGAATGCAACTCCTAGTTGTCTCTCGACCATTTCAGGCGGTTGGATGAAGATCCTACGTCTCCTAACCTTTCTTCTTCCTCGTCTCTGATTCTTCCCATACAGAACACTGCATGGGCCGCCGGCCGGACCATCGGCCCCCACCGCCTGTGTTCCTCCGCCACCGCCACCCCCACCCCAACCCCCACCAGCGTTGAGTTTTCTTTGTTCGGCGAGGCCCCACAACCACCCGAGCCCCTTCGATCGCACCGGCGAACTTCGGCGAGCTCTGAAAAATCGACTGACCCAATTTTGAAATTTAGTCTACTTGGATTTAACTAGTGTGGAATATAAAAGGGGAAAACCATAAGCATTGTGAGTATGGTGTTCAGCGTGCCATGGCAGATCTGAAGGTGCAAACCGGACAAAGGCAACTTCACAACCAAGACAAGAAATCAGAGTAAAGTAGTGGCGATCTATTTTCTAGCTGCGATAAATAAGTTGAGCAGATACGAAAGAGTACCGCCTCTGGTGCGGCGCCGTGTACGCATCTGCTGAGAATTTAACGGTGTTGCGGTAGCGATGGCTGTCGGCAGCGTGGAAGCAGATCTAGGAGGGTAGACGGTGGCGGCGGGGCGCGGTGGACGAGACGGTCGTAGGAGCGGCGCCGACAAGGTGGACGACGGCGGGGATGAAGCGAGAGGACGGGATGCAAGGATCCCGGTCTGAAGCCATGGATGAGAGAGGTCGATCTCTTGTAATGGACGGCGGCGTCGGGGTATCAGCTCCGGCATGGTGGAGGAGGACGACGGTGGATGGGGTGGCAGACGGCGGCGGACAGAGGAGGGTGGGGTGGAGAGGGTGGTTTGGCACCTACGGAGTACGAATGGGGAAAAGGGAGGTAGAGAGGAAGGGGGGACCATGTATTCAGGGCGCACTTGTCTCAAATGCGAGGAAATTTACAAACTTAGCCCCTGTTTCAAATTTCTACTACATCACAGCAACACTAGTCGGTTGGGGATAGGACGGTAATCTTGCATACACCGAATATTTGCCGACGAGAGTTTGTTTTTGGCGCCCATCGCGTATGAATATGAATCGGGGAGGGAGTCGATTTCGGCCAAGGACACACTGTGTTTTAGCGCCCACCGTGTATGAATCTGGGTGAGAGGCGGTTACATCATGTTTGGGTGAAATTACAAACCTACCCCTATCAAAAACTATAGAAATCCAGCATATAGGCTTTGCGTGGCAGGGATAGGCAGTAGTGATTTGCATCTCGCAGTTGTTGGTTTCGGGCGGTTACTGCGACTTTCCCCGCTTTGTTCAAATTTTGCAGAGTGCACGTTTACTGTGCCAACTCAATTCGAATCCCGTTTGTATTCTATTTTTTTTGGGCAGGATCCATTTTCAATTGGAATTACATTCTATATACATCATTTTTTATATATATACTTTCAAAAGGACAACAAAGAATTCTGCTCCTTTATATGTATAATATGATTTACAAATACAATGATCTCGAAATCTTAAGGTTGAATTCGAATTTTTTTAACCAAATTATGTTCTACTAAAATGTATGGACCAGTAATATCTACATATTAAATAACATAGATGTGCATGAATTCATATGAGTATGCATGTTTGATAGATCAATTTTGGTTCGAGTATGGATTACATGTATCATCATCTCGAGTTCAAATATTTGAATCCCTTTTTTGTTCACTCCTTTCATGCCCATCTCTCTCGCATGCATGCTCCTTCAGGTAGCTATCACTCTCTTTTCTCCAGCTCACCCGCACGCTCACTTCATGTTGCTCCTATCCTCGCAAACATGGTCTCTCGACGTCTCCCTTGAGAAGTGTGACACTCTCCCTATCATTATAAATTACACGGTTTTCATTATCTCTCACGTCTCTACTATTCTCTGGTATCACTCGGTACCTAAGCTTTCTTTTTCACCGCTAAACACACAGTCTCCACTCATCTTTGACTTTGTCTTTCTCTCTATGGGATTCTCTCACACACCCTATATGTCTCTACATATGACTCATACCACTAAAATTACTCTCTCTATCTCTCCTGTAGACACAACATTTGTTGCGGTCTCCTTTTCATCTCCATCCCAGACTGACATTATTCATTTGTTTACCGATCAGACAACCCGGACTACTGTCTCCTCTCTCTCTCTCACAGACACACACGCACAACTCCTACCACTAAAATGTGAATGGAAAACGAGATTTTGTTATACCCAAACAAAAAAGGACTGGAGGGAGTGATTGCTCTGACACGGACACGACCTCTCCTAGCGCAGGCATTGAACCGGCGTGCCGGCCAAGAGGGCCGCACTCGCTGCAGGCTCGGCTGAGCACGCCTCCTCGCCGCGTGCAACCAGCTTAAGACTGCCCCGCCTGCCTTCATTGAATCCACGCGTGTGCCAGCAACACGTCCTTCCGCGAGCCGACAGGCATTTTAGAACACAAAAATGACTACAATATAATTAAATTACGCATGGTCTTGACGTGTTGTTCTCGCACTGGTAGCGGGAACTACTAGAGGATTTTCTTTATTTATAACTCTCCTCACATTTTTTGTCTTTGAAGTGAATCATGGTTGTGGACATTATGTATGAATGTGCAGATATCTGTGAACATGAGTTTGATGTGGAAGTTGAACTTGGAATGTCGGGCTTGCGCGTGAACTATACCATGTCCAATGCTTCGTCTGTTATTGTTTGGAAAGTAATTGCTATTATTACATGACCTGAAAAAAACATTTTGTGCGACATCAGTAGATGCACGGACATCACAACAAGCATGTTGACTGGATAAACATTTGAACCTAGCTATTATGAAGGAAATTTTGTATTGACAACAGTTTTAGATAGCAGGAGACGCCTTGCCTGCTCTGCCTCTGCTAGCTTATTTCTGGCTTCTTCCATCTCTTCTTTTTCTTGGGTGAAGAGAGCATCTGATTGCTCTTTTCGCTTCTTTAGGAACTCAGCTACATTCTCAAGGGCCTCTGCACGCTTTCTTTCATCCTTTACTAATGCCACGAGGACATGATCAGCTGACGACTCCACCTGGCTTGTGTGTAATCCAGCATCATCTAGGAATTTGCACCTTGTGTCTTATCCAGCATCATTAGGGAACTGGCACCTTGTGTGTAATCCAGCCTCATTTTGGAAACATGATCTCGAGGTTGACCATACTTCCCTCCTCGCAGGAACTGCATCCTGACATGAAGTTACTTCTTTTTTAGATCAATACTCAAAGCAACCTTGATCCATTTAGTAGAAGCCAGATAAACAGAACTCGGAGAAGTGAATTCAAACGGAATAAATAAATAAAAACAGACTACAAGGTGAGAACACCCACTTCCTACATGAAGCTAAAAACGAAAGCATTAGGATGATTAAGACTCTTCTTATTACACATCGAAGAACACCACGCTTAAGAGAAATAGAAACTACAACATATACACATCGAAGAACACGAGGCTACACGAAAGTAATTGAAAGGGTGTTACTTACCAAAGCTCGTTTTACAGGTTGGGTGCAGCTCCTCTTTAACTTGCCATGCTCCTTGAAGATGTCCGGAATATCCCGTGTTTGATCTTCATTGCTCCTCTACATGTTCGCACTCGTGGTTTTAAAATCTCAACATGGCAAGAAAAATATACTACTAGTAATACTCGCGCATCTTGTGGGCAACATTAAAGCACTCGTCTGCCATGTTAGAGCATCTCCAACAAGATAAACTACTGATACAAATGCATCTTGATGCGTGCAATGCATGGGCATTTTTCTAGTTCTAAAAACATTTCCTTCATTTGCCACACTACTGGTTGCAGATGAAAAACCTACCCAAGCACAACGCGATACATGAGCGACGCACAATTACAAGATGATATTCCCTTGGACAACGGAGGCTATAAACAATTACTTTTACGGGAACAATAGCACCCATGAAATTTGAAGGGTAGGTATGAACAAAATTGGAACTGCACATGTACTGCTAAGTGATTCAATACACACATTACCAATCGAGGAGGAGAACGATGGAAGCGGCGGCCTCTGTGAGTCATGGTCGGCAACGGGAGTCAGTTCATTGTCCACGACGGTGGTACTTCTGCGCTTGGCGTCGGCTCCGGGAAGCAGATACGAGACCGTGGAAGACGATGCCGGGGAAGAGGCTCCGTGTACGACGACGACGGTGGACCGGCTCCAGTGCGGCGTACGAGGTCGTCGATTAGGCAGATGCACTGCGGTGGACGAGTGCGCCGATGTAAAGGGGAGGAGCACGAAGGCTGCGGTGCCGTGGAAAGGTCTATTTTGCGGTGGGGATACAAATTGGGGAGTATTCAGGTGTACTACTCTGGGTGCCGGGGTGGGGTTGGCTGGGTAGGGTGAACCTGAAGTTACGAAAACAGCCCCCTACCAAGCGTCATCCGTAGGCCTGTTCCGAAGGCTATGATGGTAACTTCCCACTGCTCGAATCAGGGTCGCGGGAGATTTTCCTGCCGACCTCAAAATTTTGTGACACTGGACTCCTCGTGTGGCGTGTTGAGTGATTCGGCTAAGCAACTAGCGAGTAGTAGTAGTAAACTCTGCATATTAGGTTTGACCGAAGTCAAACTTCCTAAAGTTTGACCAAGTTTATAGAAAAATATAAACATTTACCATAACAAATATATATGATGTGAAAGTACATTCAATAATGAATCTAATGGTATTTATTTGTTATTGTATATGTTAATATTTTTTGTTATAAGCTTTCTGAGAGTTTACAAAACTTGACTTTGACCAATGCTAATACGCGGACTTAAATAAAAATGGAGGGAGTACACATTTGTTTTCTTAGTTTGTAGTGAACTAATCATTTGTTGAAATTGTGAAATTAATATATTAGGCTATTGACTTCGAATGTAATGGTCTATACAATTCAATAGTTACAATCATTGTAGAATCCCAAGATGTATACAAGGTCTATAGTACTTCACAACATGCTCAAACTCACATAATCCTAGTGAAATGAGAATCTAAATGCATTTCATAGTTATTACTTTGTAGGATGCAACAAGAGCAACCATAACTCTACATCAGCCATTATAGAAGCAACATTTTGACATATCCCAATGTGTGAATGAAACGTGCAGAGAGAGCTTTTGAAGATGGAGCAGATAGGGCAGGAAAGATTGTATGTATCACTAGTGCAGAACCGGGCAATAGCACCGGTTCCTAAGGCCCTTTAGTGCCGGTTTAGGAACCGGCACTAAAGTTTCAGCACTAAAGGCCCCCCCCCCTTTAGTACCGGTTCAGCACGAACCGGTGCTGAAGGGGAACCACGTGGCACGGGCCAGCTCTGGGGGCCGGGAGCCCTTTAGTATCGGTTGGTAACACCAACTGGTACTAAATGGTTGTGGGTTTTTGTTTTATTTTGTATTTTTCAATTAAATTTGTGTTATCAATTTAATTTAGGATTGTTTTACGTTATAATGAGTTGTAGTCGTCATCATCATCATCATCATCGCATATTAATAAATAAATAAACTCTAGCTAGCTAAAAATCATCATAGTCGTCTAATTACCACTATTTAATCATCATAGTCATTACCGCTAGCTATCTAATCATCATCAACGCTGGCTAGCTTAAAGAGGAAACATTCACTTTGTAACAAAAGCAAAGATATCATCAAGTTCAACATAATCATCACCAACATCGAAGTTCAGGACACGGACTTGAGACAAGTAATAATTAAGAGCATCAACCAGTAGCTACTGATCCTGCTGCTCCCTCTTAGGTAGAAAGCATAGAACATGTATAGCTCTCCTGATTCATCATACTGGAGCATGCAGATGAATCTGTCTCCTAATCTTGGGTTGTGCTTCTCCTTGCTGCCCCCTAGTACTTCTTTGCGATCGTTAACAATTTTGCTCCAATCTTTCACTATTAAGCATTCTTCGCTTTCAGATATCCTGAATGCACTCATGTGCAATGTAGGAAATCTTGGTCGTAAGCTAACCATTGACATGCGACCTTTTTTCTCGATCCACTGAGGCACAACTGTCATCGGAAGTCCCTGTTGAAGAACATCGTATAGTAATTAATATACTAAGCAATGAAAGTTTAGCTTCAAAAATAATGTATGCAAAAGATGCACTAATTAAGGACAAATATTTAAAATCTTACCATCCTTCGATTATAGATGTGACCGTAGTTCAATACGATCACCAATGGTCGCACGTTTTGAGTACTAACATTTCTAAGTTTAGGAAAAAAATTTGTCTTGACAGTATTAAGATCCTCAAGCCATGAAACATAATGACTTATCTCCTCGCAGTTTAGTTGAGCCCCGGGGCAGTAGTAGGTCCTGTCTACCAAGTGCCGGACATGTTTTCTTGAACCGAAATAAGCTGACAATACAAATTAGTTGTCAACTATTTTTGAATAAACTGTATCAAAGACATAAACATATGCATGCATGGTTGAGAAAAACTCACCAAATGGTAGAACTGGAGGCGTTTGCACATCGACCCAGATGTCTATATTACCTTCAATATCATCTTTCGGATGAATATCAAAGGTGATAACCATATCAGGCTCAAATGCATAAGCCTTGCATAGTGCTTGCCATGTTTTGCATTCAAAATGGGTGTATGTGTCTCCATTATATAATTTGACGTTGAAAGTATACCCATGCTCCGTCTTCAAGTAAACTCTCTTTACCTCCATATCATCTATAGCACTAAAACCTATCTTATCCAAGACAAAAATTCTTGCATGGCAGGGGATGCGCTAGTAGAATAGTGAAAATTTAAAATTATAAGTTGAAGCAAATGAAGCATAAGTTTTGCATTCAAATAATAATTGACAAAGTGACTTACTGTATCAACTTCGAATGTCTCATCTAGCTTGATGCTGAAGCGCCTACCATCAACAAGGAAATTTTGGTCGCACAGGCCGCGCTGGTCTTCACAGTGTTCGCACATAATGAAATCTTTTTCGTCGTCAGATGACATTTCCTATGTTCATATAGGTGAAACATTAAACACCTATATCTAGGCAAATATATATTCATCTAACATTTGACATTAATATATCTAACTATATTCATCTCTAACAATTGACATTACTTTTCTATCTAATTCATCTAACATCCGACATTAATCTAACATTTATATAAACTCAAATTATATATAAAAAATTAAATAAACAGAAAAACGCATTAACAAATAATATTTTACTTAGATCATCAAACCTCAGATACCTAAATTTTCTCACTAAAAATAAACTAGTTATATTAATTATTGAACTAGTTCAAATCTCATATACCTAAATAAACTAGTTCGACAATTTTCTTACTAAAAATAAAGTAGTTATATTAATTATTCAACTAGTCAAATCTCATATACCTAAATAAACTAGTTCGACAATTTTCTTACTAAAAATAAACTAGTTATATTAATTATTCAACTAGTTCAAATCTCTAGTTCGACAATTTTCTATCTATAGCTAATTCATCTAACATTCGATCATCTAATTAACTTTTCTAAAAAACAGAAAATAAGTAAAAAAATGTGTGTGTGTATGTGTGTGTACGTATATATGTGTGTACGTATGTGTGTGTGTGTATGTGTGCATGTACGTGTACGTATATATGTGTGTGTATATGTGTGTGTGCCCCCGTACGCCGCCGCACCGTACGTACGAGCGGGGGTGCCGGCGTACGGGGCGGGGGCGGTGTACGTACGGGCGGGGGCGTACGGGGCGGTGGCGTACGTGTGCGACGACGACGGTCGACGGCGGCGGGGAGAGCGCGAGAGACGTACCGCGAACGACGACGGACGGCGGCGCGCGGCGTTCGGGGCGGCAGCGCGAGACGGCTACGACGACGGGCGGCGGCGGGGACGACGACGATGACGACGGACGACGGGCAGCGGCGGCGACGACGGGCGACGGGCGACGGGCAGCGGCGGCGACGACGGGCGACGGGCGCACGCGAGAGGTTGAGACGAAAGAAGTGGAGAATTTTCGCAAGTGTTGTATATATAGGAGATGCCTTTAGTACCGGTTGGTGCCACGACCCGGTACTAAAGGGTGTGCGCTGCCAGGCGAGGGGCACAAAAGTTTAGTCCCACCTCGCTAGCCGAGGGGCACTCGCACCTGCTTATAAGCCCCGCCGTCGCTGCTGTCTCGAGCTCCTCTCTTAAGCAGGCCTTCTGGGCCTACCTCTTCTGCGATGCCCTGTTGGGCCTACTGGGCTAGCGGGCCTGCATCCTAGCCCAACTTGAATTTGGGTTTCTAGTCGTATGCAGACCGCTGTGGCCCAGTAGGTGGGCTTTTTTCTTTTTTTTGCTTTATTTATTTTTGTGAATAACTTAATTTTGAAAATAGATTTTTCAGTGATTCTTTTTTCTTATGTGCGTCCAGTTTTTGCCGTGACCCTCTCTACTCTTTCGCGCATGCTATGTGGGTGATATGATGATACCATGCCAAGTTTCAACATTTTCAGGATTCATTTTGTAGTGATTTTCAATTTCACGGTCATTTAGCTCTCTAAACAATTAGGTAAATGACCGAAAAACAACAAATGATGTCAGAACATGTTGGAAATTGATGACGTTGCTTTAAATGCTGCATACTGAACACAAAAGAAGTCCGGAGTTTAAATAAGTTACTAAAAATAAAAAAGAGGTGCAATGCTGGTTAATTTGCTTCAAGCCATTCGGAATAGTGTGGACTGCACTGCACATAGCTCAGTGCAATCTATGCTATTCCGCAAGGCTTGAAGCTAATCAACATGTAGGTGAGCATTGCAACTCTTCGTCATTGTCTGTGCACTCACGGCTTATAAACCGCTCATACCGCCTCTGTCTTGGCGAAGATCACAAGATAGTTTGGTTAAATTGCATTACTTGTAGGTCCAGTTAACATGGATGCTTATGATGCAAGAGCAACAGCAAAAGTGAAAATTTGGCACAAATAGGTAGTTGTGTAACTAAAATAGGTAGGAGGAGAGATAGCTCTTATGTCACAAAAAAGAAGTTGTATCAAACCTTTTATGTCGGATCTAGAACAAACCAATCGGTATCGCCATCATACAGCCCAACCGTGGCTCGTGATGCATATATATGCATATCAAATGCACGGTTGGACGTATGATGGCGAATCCGAATGATTTGTATTCAGTCGATGAACTGGTAGATGTATGCAGTCGATGAACTGGTAGATGTATGTAGTCGATCAACTGAAAGACATATGTAGGGAAGGCGAGAGGTGGGCTATATATAGGGTCGTCTGGCTCACAAAGTGATTGTGGTAGTTTCGATCCAACGACTCACATGAGTTAGGAAGAAACACACCCTTGATCCAACGACTCGCAAGAGCTAGAAAGAAACACATGATCCGTGTGATTCTTCCTGATTGGTGGGATGCACATTAGTACCCTCTCCACTCTTTCGCGCATGCTATGCGGGTGATATGATGATACCATGCCAAGTTTCAAAATTTTCAGGATTCATTTTTAGTGATTTTCAATTTCACGGTCATTTAGCTCTCTAAAAAATTAGGTAAATGACCGAAAACAACAAATGATGTCAGAACATGTTGGAAATTGATGACGTCGCTTTAAATGCTGTATACTGAACACAAAAGAAGTCCGGTTTAAATAAGTTATTAAAAATAAAAAAGAGGTGCAATGCTGGTTAATTTGCTTCAAGCCATTCGGAATAGTGTAGACTGCACTGCACATAGCTCAGTGCAATCTATGCTATTCCGCAAGGCTTGAAGCTAATCAACATGTAGGTGAGCATTGCAACTCTTCGTCATTGTCTGTGCACTCACGGCTTATAAACCGCTCATACTGTCTCTCTCTTGGCGAAGATCACAGGATAGTTTGGTTAAATTGCATTACTTGTAAGTCCAGTTAACATGGATGCTTATGATGCAAGAGCAATAGCAAAAGTGAAAATTTGGCACAAATAGGTAGTTGTGTAACTAAAATAGGTAGGAGGAGAGATAGCTCTTATGTCACAAAAAAGAAGTTGTATCAAACCTTTTATGTCGGATCTAGAACAAACCAATCGGTATCGCCATCATACAGCCCAACCGTGGCTCGTGATGCATATATATGCATATCAACTGCACAGTTGGACGTATGATGGCGAATCCGAATGATTTGTATTCAGTCGATGAACTGGTAGATGTATGCAGTCGATGAACTGGTAGATGTATGTAGTCGATGAACTGAAAGACTCATGCAGGGAAGGCGAGAGGTGGGCTATACATAGGGTCGTCTGGCTCACAAAGTGATTGTGGTAGTTTCGATCCAACGACTCACATGAGCTAGGAAGAAACACACCCTTGATCCAACGCCTCGCAAGAGCTCACTACAAGAAACTTGTTAATACATGACGGTCCTCGTCCGTCGCAGATTGACCAAAATCTGTCATGCGTGCCGGTCCATGATGGATTTGGAATCCGTCATGTATATCGCGTCATAATTTAACAGCGTACCTTCCATGACGGTCCTTAGCCGTCAAGGACCTATCCCAGGCCCGCCCAGCCCAAACTAGGCTATGACAGAAAAACCCGTCATCGATTTACATGACCTGGACCTAATGTGGCGTTTACGTGGATCTGACGTGGAGGCCAGCATGGCCCATGTAGTAACCCGCCCAATTAGGATTTTGGCCCAATAATTTCAGTCGAGTCCAACCCATTAGTTTGTTTATTTTGGTCCTGCCCATGAGCGCACCTGATTTATTATTCCAACTGGCATTAGCCCCTTTCTTAGTCCAGCCTTAATGCATCCCAATTTACAACAAGACAATCAAATTATATTCATTCAAAAAATAGCAATTATTCACATGACAGTACGGAGTTCCAGCACTGTAGTCTGATTCCAAAAAACAAAGCTTAATATGAAAACATCAGAAGCATATCTACAAAGCGTATAAGCATTTTTTTATATTTCAAGTAACATGACTTCCAAGAAAAAGATGCACTATTAGCTGATTTTTAATATCCAACACTACACCACCGCTTCCCGACGGCTGTTCAGACCACTTCAATCTCCAAACTGCCAAACCTGCATAGAATCCAAAACATACATAATTATAACAAGTTATAATAGCCAGCTCCCAAATTCGATGGACACTGCACTACTATATTAAGGTACCATGAAAATGTGGACAACACACGCTAAAAAATAGCATACTAGTTACAAGTTAAAAAATTGTTCTATAAATGACATTTTATCATCCAAACATAGAAAGGTCAGCATCATTTTAAAACAAAGGGTGGACAGATCATTTCATATTTGCCAAGTACAACAAAAAATCAAATTTATATGCACGTGACATGGCTTGGTGTATCAAAATGGACGATTATGTACAATACAATGTAGTTCATAGTTAACAAAACATAAAAGTAGTAATACTAGAGGCATACTTTCTTCATCAATTAAAGCTAATTTCTATCAATAAACTTGCCTTTTGCATTTAAAATAAAAATATTCAAAGGCAAGGCCATTTCGGGCAATAGAATGATCCACTTAGTGATCTTATTATGCTAACAGTACAATTCTTTACAAAGACGAAACATTTCCGAGGATCAGAAAACTTCAGCTAAGAACTTTAGAATAAAGATGAACATAATGGTTCAGATTTAGTCTGATGCTTTCAGACCATAACCTTCTCATCTAGACTAACCACACCTGAGAATTATGAACAACAGTAACGTATGTTGGAAGGAAGAAAAAAACATACATTCTCCCATTTACTGATTAGCTTTCATAGCATACAAGGTACATAATTATTTCTGCCCATGCTTCAATATGTGATGGGATACAAGGCACACAATTATCTCTGCCCACATGAAAATGTATGAAGTAAATAATTGAAGGGAATATACCTAGATCTTTTTTTTCTCCAGGTTTGGTTGTATACATAACATTTTAGTTTAACTTAGCACACCATTCTTTAATTATTCTTTTGAGCAAGCTTTCACCAGTGATGTGGTGTGAATAATACCAAGAAATAGATAATATGCTAGTAATAACACTAAAATTTTGAGACTGAACAAATGCACTATGTAGCAAATCGAACACTCCTAAATATGAAGCGAGAATAATATACCATCTTTTCCATCGGTCCTTGAGATTGCAACTGTGCACACGCATTTCCAGAAAAACAATAGTATAAAATCCATCACCTCTACTGTAACAAGCGAAAACAACTAAGCATCAATTAAATTGTTAGCTGGCAAACCCAAAGAGGAAGGGAAACAGAAGGATTATTTATACAACTATATTAAGAAGCCAGGTAATATTTAAATTGAATAAGACATCAAGGCAGTAATGAATTTCATTTCAAGGGTTTCACTTTGTGTCACCTATTTGATCAAAGCAGAAGCAATCAGACAAAGATTAGTATGCTAGAGAAACAATGAGTACAGCATGATGAAGATGTACTCTCATCAATGTTAGGAAGTGAAATGCAAAGTAACAACTCCAGTGTTTGCATAGCACACACCAGTCTTGCATCCACATTGTTTGCAACATATTAATACAAAACTTAAAGATTTAATCAGAAAGCAGAAGAATAAGGGAGGAATAACCCACTATCCCAGTGACAGCACACAGCAAAGCGTAACAAACAGAGGAAGAAATCAATCTAATCGCCCTCGTCGCGCAGGCTAGCCAATGGACAGATGTGTAGTGCAAGATATTACTGTGATTACTTTGAGCAAACATGCAGTGCAACATCGATGTCACAACATCCATCAGTTTTACTTGTTGCTCTTAAGGGGCGTGTGGGTTCCTGGCTACAACATCAACAACAGCAGCATGACAGGAGGGTAAAAAAACTCGACCTTGGGAGGCAAGAGTGCGAGGCCAAGCAGGCGGTGGTGTGCAGTTTTTCTTCTTCTCGGTTGTTTTCAGGCAGGAGGGCAACCCATTTATCCAATCTGTAGGAGACTACAATCAGCTTGGAACTCAATTACTGAATTAATTGGAGATTGTGAAGAACCTGCAGGTTTAATTCCCATTATTGGATTTCTTGCACTCTCGTACTATAGCCAACAACATTTCAACTAGTGAAGATTGAAGTTGCAGCATTGGAAACCCCACAGCCAACGTCTAGTAATGGAATCCAAATAAAAGTCTAAAACTGTACCCCTAAAATACATCTAGAACTCAAGTACAAGCAAGCCATTTGCCGAGATGCACTCACCATCTAATGAAATCAATGCGGCCGGTGCTGTCCGCTCCACCTTGCAATATTGCCAAGTCTCATGCTAGTGATGAAATTGGCTTGACCTTTCTTCCCAGTTCTAATGTCCGAACTTTCATAACGTGCAGATTTGTTTCAAATGCATGCTATTTTATAATCTATCAAGTAGACAACAAAAAAGTCATTAGGACGATAATAAATATGTATATATAACATTAAAATCTGCAACACTTGAAGAAATTTTTTGATATCTAAAGTGGCAGTATGGATCTGAAGTACATACAGAACCCTAGTTTTTTGAGAAATATACAGAACCATAGTTAATACACTGGAGGCAGCAAGAAGCAGATACCAAAATACAGTCGTGTCATCAAACAAATAAGGACAAGTAAAATAGGGTGCTACGGTCCAGTGTACAACCTTGCCATGTCAACAAACATTACAGCCAACTATGGTTCACGGACCACTATGCACACCAAGACAATTGGACTCTGACACTGGCATGGTCAATCACATTTCACATAAAATATTCAGGTAATTAACAAGCATAACATTTCACAGCAACATCCCGTATTACTCGTAAATGCAAAAGAATAGAAGAAGGCTCCGTTTGGAATCCCTCTGCTCTGTAACTCCTCCACGGAGCGGAGTGGCACACAGTACAAATTTAAGGACCGGCCAACATGTAGCTCCGTGCGCTCCGGTCCTTAGTGAAGGAGCGGGCGATTGCCAAACACACCTGAAGTGTATATACCAAACAATATTCATGCATATTGAGATGGTTCCATCCAAGGCAATCGAAGCTAACAGGAAAATAAAACGATGCATGTGTACACGCAACAACAATCTGAGATGATGAAACAAACCTGCAGAGCTGAACATCCCCACGAGAATAACCTGCAGATCCCCCGACCCAAATAAGAAGTAGTGTAAGAACTCAATCCCGAAGAACAAAATAGCTGAGGAGAAGCGTGTGGGGGTTGAAGATTCCTCACTCACGTTGGCTCTCAGCCGGATGGATCTGGATCTGTGCCCGCCGCCGGATGGACCTAGATCTGTGCCCGCAGCTGGATCCGTGCCCGCCGCTGGCGACCTCGGGGACTTGATCCGGCAAGCCGTCCTGCCGCCACCACTGCCGCCTCAGCTCGAAGTGTAGCACTGGGGCGCCATATCTCGAGGCCATGATCTGAATGGGGAGGGGCATGGCGTGGGGTTGACAGGGAGGGGTCTGGCACGGGATAGATGGGGAGGTGCCCGGCACGGGATAGATGAGGAGGGACCTGGCGGGGGGTGGTTAGCGTCGGCGCCGCCGGTGCCGACATGGAGCGACGCGAGGATAGGTGGCGGCTGCTGATGGTAGGTATGGGAGGAGATGGGAGAAGGGGAAGGGGAATTAGGGTTAAAAATGGGTAGGCTCAAAAATTTTGACTCCCCGCGTTGGGGACTTAAATTTTTGTTTCGCTCGCGCGCGCTATGTTAGTTTTTTTAGTCTCCTTATATTATTACATCCGACTGACATGTGGGACAAATAAAGGGCATGCCACGATACATCGATAGCAGCTCCAACCGTGACGGTCAAATGGTGTATTAATAAAGGGAAAAAGTAGGCCTGAGTAGTCCGACTTAGTCGATTCATGACGGTTTCCGTGACAGTCCCTCGATGTCCATCATGAAGGGGCTACCATTTTGTAGCTCAATCACATCCTCCTGATCTGTGACGCTTTCTGTGACGGTTTATAGGAACGTCATCAGAAATCCGTCATGGATTAACAGGTTTCTTGTAGTGGCTAGAAAGAAACACACGATCCGTGTGATTCTTCCTGATTGGTGGGATGCACATTAGTACCCTCTCTACTCTTTCGCGCATGCTATGCGGGTGATATGATGATACCATGCCAAGTTTCAACATTTTCAGGATTCATTTTGTAGTGATATTCAATTTCACGGTCATTTAGCTCTCTAAACAATTAGGTAAATGACCGAAAAACAACAAATGATGTCAGAACATGTTGGAAATTGATGACGTCGCTTTAAATGCTGCATACTGAACACAAAAGAAGTCCGGAGTTTAAATAAGTTATTAAAAATAAAAAAGAGGTGCAATGCCGGTTAATTTGATTCAAGCCATTCGGAATAGTGTAGACTGCACTGCACATAGCTCAGTGCAATCTATGCTATTCCGCAAGGCTTGAAGCTAATCAACATGTAGGTGAGCATTGCAACTCTTCGTCATTGTCTGTGCACTCACGGCTTATAAACCGCTCATACTGCCTCTCTCTTGGCGAGGTGGGACTAAAAACAGCTTGCCATAACCTCATTAGTACCGGTTCGTGGTACGAACCGGCACTAAATGGTGATGGTGGGGCCATAGCCTGACCGCAGGCTGACACAGCCTCTTTAGTACCGGTTCGTGGCATGAACTGGTACTAAAGGTTTGCCACGAACCGGTACTATTGATCGCCGCCATGAACCGACACTAATGTACACATTAGTGCCGGCTCTAATTCAAACCGGCACTAATGTGCTTCACGTTTGACCCTTTTTCTACTAGTGTATGTGGACGAGAGAGTAGGAGACAAACCTAACGAGACAGAGAGAGAGAGATAGAGGGAGAACGAGAGAGGAAGAAGTTAGGTCTGTGAGAAAGATGCATACATGTAATATACATGAGATGCGTGTGCATCTGGATTCTGTATACGTGGAAGAAGAAGAGACAACATGTTTGATGAGAGAGCAGGAAAAACATGGACGAGAGGGGAAGGATATCGTGGGTTGAGGGATTGACAATTTTGTGCGGGGGAGAGAGGGATTGGTAATTTTGTGCAAGAGAGAGAGAGAGAGAGGGTGGGGGAGGAGTCAGTCAGCCGTCGTCACATCACCCTGCTTCCAAATGACACTGCATTCTCTAGCACGGTGTGGTCGCCATCTTCGATCTGCTCGTTGCCCTCTTTGAAGATTGAGGTGTTGTGCATGTTGGGGTGCAAAGAAGCACAAGCGAGAGTGTGGTTGCCGTATAACCTTGGATGGGGATGAATTGTGTGCTCGGGGGAGTGTGTGTGTGTGTTGTGCTGCGTGTGTCTCTGTGTGTGTGTGTGTGTTTCAGGTATTGAGAGAAAACAAACCTAAGGAGAAAAATGGGTATTCACGAAGAGATTGTGCGGGCCTTGAGGTGGGCAGGGGCCGAGTGAGGGTGTCAAAATGTGCGCGTTGATGCATGTGTTGCATGCGACCATGCGAGGGACGGACGAATCGAGCGAGATGGTTGTTGTGTTACGGATGCTCCTCTCTCTGTCTCTCTCTCCCTCTCTCTCTCTCTCACACACACACACACAAGTAAACTAGAAGACCGTTCTCTCATGTATACACAACATATCGGCATCTGTCTATGTCTCACTCATGCACGATCATTTGCACATTCACACCTCTCTATGTCTGTATCACACGTCCACCGTCTCCACATTGCCCTTCCGCCACAACACACATATGGACACATACACATGTTCTCTCTCAGTCACACACACAAAATCAGTATTAAAAAAACTAGGGCGCACCTAAAACGTCCAAATCCAAATAAACATGAACTGGAGCTAAATTCAAATATATGGAAATATAGTAGCGTCAAGAACTTTCACATGAAAAAAGTTGAGTAATATCCGAGGATTGTTTTCACACACACAATAAGGTTCGGTGGATGTCATTCGAGCGCGACACGATGACGCACCGTCCGATCGACCACGCGGCCGCGGTTCACGCGCTTGCACAGGATTCTGTATCATGGCCGTGGTACTAAGGCTGGTCACAATGGGCAAGAACATAAGCTACTAACTAATAAAAGAGTTGCGTAAGTCTAATGTTTACGTGTACTAGTACAGTTTTCTTTTAAGTTTTACCAACCTTATATATAAAACTAAAGTAAGGTCCCACACGCGCAATCATCAATATGCCGCCGCCGTCGTTGCGCATGCCGGTACCCGCCTGCTCCCGCCAACAATTTCTCGCCCATCACCGCCGTCGTCCCTGTGCCATGAAGCCGAAGGCTCTCCCGCTCACGTTGTTTGCAGTCCCTCCTCGCGATGCTGCCGCACTGCCAAGGACGCGAGCAGCTGGTGGAGCCGCGTCTATGCACGCAGCGTACGAAATGGAGGACGAGCACGTGCTCTAGCACGCCGGCGAGGAGGAACTAGCATGTCATTGTCGTCTCCGCCCGCGCGGAGGAGGTGCGCATGGTGGCTGTCGCGGCGGAAGCCGGTCGCGCGCGCGTCGAGCCTGCAAACTGGGCGCGGACGCGGAATCTACCTTCGAGACCTTGAATGCCATGTGGATCCTGCAATCTGAAGGAGCAATTTGGGTCAGTCAACTCATGTGAGCCGTTTGATGCAACATGGATGGCTAGAAGGGCTTCTTCCACCTCTTCTAGCGTCTTCTTCCTTCGCTCCGTCGAACTTCTTTCACAAATCGACTGACCCAAATTATACTACTAGTACGAACGTATTAAGTACAGTAGGAACACGGAGATATGAGCAGTAGTACCAACTGCAAGAAGAACAGTAGTAAGACATAGTACTAGTACTACTGTACGTACTAAACAGTTCAAATAACGACAAAGAACATAAACATAGTTCTGCTGGGGCCTCAGCACAACACACCCTTGAAAATAAACTAATAAGCAACTAGTCCGCTTGACACTGCAGTAGAACCAGCATGAGCGATGGCACTGCCACCTACTTGGAGTCCGAGTCCACGTCCTCAACTTCGTCCTCGTCCCTCTTCCTCTTCCTCTTCACCGATGCTTCTTTTCTTGAACCGGACACTGGGCTCTGCTTCTTCATCCAACCCTTGTAGATATTTAAACAAAGGTAGGCATCCATTGCTGCGTACAGGATGTGATCTTCATCTAATGTCTTCGACTCCCATGCATGATGAAACTCGTGATGAGGTTTCTTCAGTTTAGCGTATGAAGGATCAATCATGGCTGCTGCCGGGGTCAGCATTAAAGGTTGAGAGGAGGACACCAGGCTTGCCTTCTGGAGATCGAAGGGATGGCCTACAATGAGACCTATCCGACGCAGGACGTCACTGTCGTTCTTAAAACCTACATTAACGAATTTCACTCTTTGTTCCTTGAGGAAGTTCTTAAAATCCTGGCACTCAATGTCGGCAAGGCATATGTGGTATTCCAAGCAAACGTTATGTACATAAACCTGGATCACGGCGGGCTTCTTCCTCTCTTCGTCCTTTAGATCCTTCTCTCGTCCCAGGACTATGGTGTACTCAACATCTAGCCCAGCGACCCACTCATCCGTTGAACTGTTTAACATGCGTAGGAAGCGAGCAAGCCATGCTTTCACCGTCTCGGATCCACGTGTGTAGATGACGATGAACTGACTGTCGGTGATGGCTCTAACCTGGTACTCAGCGGCGACCATGGAGATTTAGGAGGCCATGGATTTTGGAGGAGGGTTAGGAGAAGTTGAACTGTCATACCCCGCAAAAAAACTAGGAGCGAACTAATGTGAAAGGACGGGACGACTGGGAGCGAACTATTGTAAGGCACTCCCTCCGTCCTAAAATATAAGAACATTTTTAACACTAGCATGGTGTCAAAAACGTTCTTATATTCTGGGACAGAGGGAGTAGAATACGGGGATGAGTAGGGCGTGCGAACGGCGTGGGGTTGCTGGCTTGCTCGGTGGATAAACGGCTGCAAGCCCCCAAAGAGTTCTCGAGAACTATGCGGGACCCACTAGATGTCATGTCTACTAGACCCATATCGTAGGCCTGACGGTATAGCTTCTACCTGTTCGCACGCCATGCCGGCGTGTGGATGTAACTTCACCTAATTCCGTCAAACGCCGTGCCTCCCACGACCTTCGCCTCCCTCGCGCGGTCGCGCCCTTTGAGACTTCGACCGGCTATAAATGAGCAATTTTTTTGCCTTTTTTTAGACAAGCAATTTTTTTCCTACTCCGCATGCATGATACTCCCTGTGGTCCTTTTTACTCCCGTCAACCGTTTGCAAAGTGTTTGACCAAATTTATACTTTTTTTGAACACCACCTTACATTAATTAACCAGCCACACCAGTACACTCATTCGATACAATATTCACCACACAGGGCGGTACGTTATTTACAAGAATACCATCTAATCTATTGTCAAAGCTATACTTAGCGATTAAGTGTGCCACCTTATTGGCCAAACGGCTAATATTTGACAATTCAAGATTGTTGATCAACTTCGAGATGCTCAACGCTTTCATCTTCAGGTCACGCATAGCAGACCTGTCAACGCTTTAACAGGCATCAATGAAATCCCACGACCAAATTTATACTAAAATATTAATATCTACATTACTCCCAAAACACTTAGGCGCGGTGCATTAACTTCTACCTCGTTTCTTGTTTCTTGACATGTCAACCAATAGGAGATGTGGGTGTGCATGCTTTTAATGATTTGAGACTACCAAATAAGACATGCGGTGGTTAGTTCATTGCATGCAATGCTATTGATTAGCAAATAAACATTAAGATCTCTCGTTTTCCCCTCCTCCTTGGTCACAGTGCACAATCTAAGATGACTTGCTCACCTAGACGGAGGGAGTACTGATTATAATGAGTACTCCCTCCTTCCATCTATATAGGGCCTAATGTGTTTTTCAAGACCGCCTTTGACTATTGATAAAATTAATACTACATGACATGCGTAATGTGAAAATTATATCATTGAAAGCTCCTTTCACATATGAATTTGATGATGTGCTTTGTGTAAGTTACATGTCATAAATTATTGCTCTAACATTTGGTCAAAGTTAGCCTCGAAAAGCGCATTAGGCCCTATATAGATGGAAGGAGGGAGTATAAGAACTACGTTTTATAATGAGTGTAAAATATTGATTTGACATTGTGAATGTTGACACATTGTGGAATAGTTTTTGAAGTCTGCAAAAGTACTCAACTAGTGTTGTCGTTCTCCACAAAAAATGTGTTTACCAATGCATGCATGAACTCTAGTTACTCTAACCCCCTCTCTTCTTTAATTCTTTGCCACATCAGCATGTTTGCTATTCCCATGTGCATGATACCAGCTATGATACCACCATTATGGCCAGCCTTAATCATCGCATGCAATAATTTAGTCCACCTTGAAATATGAACATGTGTGGGGCGTGTTTGTTTTTAATGACTTGAGACTATACCTAGCCCGGCATGCAAGATGACTTATTATGCACCATTCCCCATACCTGCAGGAAGCCCATTCGTCTCCAAATTTTTTCCTCTCCATGTGTGGAAACACTATGCCTGCGGAACTCTCCTTGTCCCTCCGGCGGGCCCACCACTCCACCCCATGTGAAAAAATCTGCATGCATGCCTCTTGATATGCCCAATCCGTTGTGACCAGCAATATTTGCAGCCCATCACTCCCCCGTAATTTACTCCAACAAATATGCCCACGTAGCTGTTACTTAACTGCAAGTGCATTCGGTCACTGACATATGGGCCCAACAGGGGTCTGGCCCACATGTCAGTGACGCAATTGGACCGGCAGTTAAGTCAGTGCAGCTCAGTCCATATCTTACGTAGGTGTGCCATTGCTCGCTATAAATACTGCGCCTCCCACGACATCACTATCTCCTCCCCCTCATGTTCACGTTCATCGCTATCTCCTCCCCCTCCCTCTCACGTCGACCACCGTGGGATCGCCCCTCCCAAGCCCTAGGAGCCCCTCGCTGCACCGCGCAGACGGTCACGCATCGCCATTCCGTTCCTAGCCGCCACTAGTCGAGGAGTACACGTCGGTGTTCCGCTCCTCGCCGCTACATGACGCGTCGCCGTTCCGTTCCTCGCCGCCACTAGTCGAGGAGGACGCGTCGGCGTTCCGCTCCTCACCGGAACACGTCGAGGTGGACGTGTCGGCGTTCCCAATCTCGCCAGCACACGCGCCTGAAGACGCCTCGGCTCCCCGCTACGAGGAGAGCGCCACGCCGCCCGCCGAGCCCCCTAGCCTTGAGGAGCTTTGGAAAGAAATGGATGTCGCCTTGTGGGAGGCTTTGCCTCCAGCATAGCGCGCCAAAATAGAGGCGGAGAAGAAGGCCGAGGAAGAGAAGCGCACCGCGGAACAAAGCTGCCTGGGAGGCCTATGTCGCGTCCGACAGAGTCAGGAAATTGGCTCTATGGCAGAAGGCTTGTGCGAGGGCCGTGAGGGCGGCGGAGGACGCCCGTGCCGACGCCCTGAGTGCAGTCGGGCTCAAGCGCCTCATCTACGCTTGGCGGTACATGGACCGGGTGCACGCTTCCAGCAAGGAGGAGTACCTGTTGGCGCCGGATCACCACACCAGTGAGATCGCGCTCGCCCGCCGGCAAGCCGCCAATCAGCACCTCGCGAGGTGCGAGGCTGAGGAAGAGGCATTGTGTCGGCGCGCTGGGAAACGGCCACGCACCAGGGCACTCGTGGCGCGCCGCAAGCGCTCCTACGAGCGCCGTGGCTTTTAGGAGGAGTATAATTTTTGTTTCGTAAGGCGATCTCATTAGTTTTGGGACGCAAATGATAAATACCGAACGTTCAGGAATTTTTAGCGTCCTTAATTAAGTATGTAAAATGGAAAGTTTGGAAACCTTGTGTATTCGTACGCATTTTGCAAGTACGTGCATATAGCACAAACTTTACTATATACTATCACAGGAAAAGAATTCAATGAGACCAGGTCTCACGTGAGACCCATCTTGATGGATGAAACGTGGCATTCACAAATCACAAAGCATCCCCCACCCCCACTTAAAAGCCATGTGTCATCCATCAGGATGGGTCTCACCTGCTAACCGTGAGACCTGGTCTCATATACGAGTAATTTTTTTCCAGTATCACACTACACGTCTCTCTCGATATATGCTTGCAGACTGTGCTACTCCCTCCGTCCAGGTCAATAAGTCATCTTCGGTTGTGCACCATGACCAAGAAGGAGGGAAGACTTATACACCTAGATGGAGGGAGTAATACTATTACTTATGTACGTGCAAATGCACGTTTTAACATTACGATGCGGTTTTGGTAAAAGTAGAAGAACAGCACTAGTCAAGCTTGTGAAATGATTCAATGCAAAACAAATGCAAAAATGCTCGTTTGATTGTTTACTTTTAGCTTCATTCTCTGTGGTTATTTCTCTGTCGTACTTTGTACGGAGTATCTCACTGTTTGGAAAGGCATGCAAATTCCCAAACCGCTTCCTACACCCTGTATCTCACTGGTTGCCGGCGTTGACGTTGTCGCCCATGCCGTCGAGGATGAGGTTGCCGAGGTCGGGGAAGAAGTCCTCGTTCGCAACTTATCATGTGGACTATCATAGTAGTAGGATACAGAGTAGAAACATGAATTTTACCACGATTCCGAATAGGAAGGACAAAAACACATAAAGTGCAACAGGAGCAGCACCGTTGGCGTTGAGGTTGTCGCCCATGTCCGAACACCACGTAGACATGGTCTTTGAGCACGGTTCGTAGTCGTTCCATGCTCGGGCATTGAAGTTTGTAACTATTTTAGATTAGAATATATTACTCCTCCGGTGCTAGTAGTAGTGTAGAGTCGTACTCTACTACTCTACTCAAGCAAGTTAGGTCATAGCAATGTAGGGAGTACCAGTACTGTGATCACTCAAGCAAGTTGTCTGGCATTGACATGACCCTACGCTGCTGGTATGTGTCTCGTAAGTCAAGCGGCGTGCTGTAGTCATCATCACCTGTCCACTTCCCGCAGCACATATTCGCTTCTCCATCTTTCTCCGCACATAATCCCGTCCAATCTTCCATCCCCGCTCAGGCGCCTCCCACCCTCGTCCGAAACCCAAGCACTAACAATGGCAGAACTGAGCAGCGTCCGCTGAAAGAGTGGCTGGAATTCGCTCCCCACAGAGGTAATCAAGCTCATTGTTTCGCGTGTGGACAATCTCAGTACCATGCCGCTTGCCGCGTGCTCGTCGGGGTTGTACCGTTTACTCAAAGCCCTCAGGTCTAAGCTTTTTAAGCCAACTCCTTGCTTGTTGATGCTGCCTGATCTTCAGAAACGGCGTGTCATGCAGCATAACGATCATAGGGTGGCGAGCATCAACCCCCTTGACTGTGATCCGATCCCCGTCAGCCTCAACTACATTAACGCTATGTACTTGGTCGGCATGAACACGTCTTGGATGGTGCTCATCGACGGTCGTGGCAGCTGGATGCTCGTGGAGGTCTACACCCGGCGATTGATCCCCCTTCCTTCGATTAACACTGCACTGCTATGGCACCGCGCCCCAGAATACTCGGAATCTTACAGTAGCCAACATGATACCAAGTTTTATTTGCTCAAGGTTGTAATCTATCAAGTGCCCACAAGATCTGCGAATTATAAAGACTTTAGGCTAATTGCGTTCTTCAACCGCGGTCTCGCCTATCTGACAGGTCACTGCGGTAAGTGGATAAATCTGCACGTCCATCGCAGGATCATACATCCGCCATGGTTCTCTGATGCCATTGAACACAAGGGCTTCATTTACGCTGTCGACTCCTTCTATGGCTGGACGTATTGCTGGCCTACTCTAGTCATCTCTACAAATGGCTGTTACAGCAGTATGTTACTTTCCTATGATATCATGATGGCTTGCTTATATTACTGTCAACATTTGCTGAAAAAATATTCATGATCATAAAATGTTGTTCTTAAGATTAACTAAAGCAAGAGCCCTTTTTTATTTGACTCCAACTTGATATGATGTTGTAGGCCGCTTGGTATCCCTACCCTTCCTAATCCCAGAACCTTTCAAAGAAAAGCGGCATGGCAGTTGCAGGTGGTTCCTGGCTCGATCAAATGATGGCGAAAGATTGATGATCATTCGCACGTACGGACGTGTTGTTTCGCGGAATACAATCACAGTCACTGCAAGGTCTTTGAGCAGGATCCCAGCTTCTTTGGGCCTTCAGGAATTTTTGACTGGAGGCTGGTAAGTAGCCTTGGTACACACTCTCTATTTGTCGGACTGAATTATCCAATTAACCAAGAGATAACCGACGGCAAGGATCATGATGGCAGTGCGGTTTCGTTCATCAGGAAAAATTGTGTGTACACAGCGTACCATGCGTCTCTGCATGCACCATACCCTGATATGTGCCGCCACGCTCTGCAGCCCAAAGTAGGAGAGAGGGTCGCAAGTATCAGACTTCGACCTGCTGGCTGGATTTCCCCCCGTCAGGCACCCATTTGGTTCAAGCCGTCAGCCAATCTCCACAGCTTAATAAATAGTAACGTCTAACTTAGCCAGTTAGTTAGATGCGTACACTTGGTGTAGTAGGATCTTTATTTTGGCTGATGTTTGGTTTGTAAGAGAGAGCCGCTTCTTCACTCTTCTGGCCTGCTTACTCCTTCTGTTGCACCCCCAGCCCTGGTTGCTGCTGCTGCTGTTTTCAATGTACAATCAGTAGTATATTTCCTCTGTTGGTTGAATAAATGTGTTGTTAGAACGACAAAAACACAATGTTTTGGAAGTCGTTACACGGTTCGATCCTTTAGTGCCCTGTACCGTACGTAGCGCATACTATTTATCGTACGGAACACATTTTTTTTGAAACTTGGAACACATTTTCCACTTGTTGATAACATGCAGCCCACTGATGAAGGCCCAATAGAGAAGCCCATAATTAACTGGAAGGGAGGCTCTCACATGAATCCGGCCTAGGTACATGCTCATGGTCCCCTAAACATAAATAAGTAAATAAATAAATAAAGCTAAATGCTCATGCACCAGTTCTTTGGGAAAATAGGTAGCCCAGTATTCCTTTTTGAAGAATACCCAGGCTAGGCCTATTTGTTTTCTCCGAATTACTGGGCTGCAAATCTTTCAAGACGAGGAGGGATGCATTCCACCCTGGCTTAAGAGTATGGTCAATGCCTGTTAAAAGTAATATCAAAAGGGGTTGAAAATTCCAAAAATTTTATAGCAAATGGGATAGAAGTTTCTTTTTTTGTTTTTGTTCTTCACTGATATCTTATACGTATTTCATTGGATTTAACATGACATAGTACTAATTTATTTTTAAATTTGTTTTAGTATGGCTATTAATTTTTGGATTATGAATATTTCGTTCCCCAGCAAAAATTTGCGAATTTTCAAAATTTCCCACATATTTAGTTAATTTTTTGCCCCTGGTACTGACCAGAAAATGGCCAGCAATTCTAAAAATGGAAAACTTGCTGCAATAAATTCCATATGAATTAGAAAATGAGTAAAAATTATAAAAATAATCGCAAATGGGCTGTACACGCCACAGATTTCGAGGCTGACTTGTTTACGCAAGGCTTTGTCAGTGAACACACGATTCTAGCAGCAGTTAGTGTTGGATGTCCATCCAACGACCGACGTGCTTCTTCAATCTCCGATCTTCCTGCTCCAGCCGCCTAAGCTAGCGTCGGCGGGACTGCCTGCTCCCTCCTCTTGTGGCCCGGTGTGATGCCCGCAGGCTACCCCGGCCCACCCTACTCCCTCCGCTGGCCTGGCCGCACGCAATCAACTACCTCCTTATTACGCGAAAAAAATGATTCCTCCCACTGACATCTGGGGCGCACCGGTTGGGATGCTGACCTGTGGGCCTACTAAGTTGACGCGTACACAGGGCTTGTCAACTTAGTCAACAAATGATTCTAGCAGCAGTAACCGTTGGATTTGAATCGAACGGTCCTGCTGCTTCTTCAATCTTTGCTCTTCTTGCACCAGCCGCCCAAACCAGTGCCGGGGAGACCGCCTGCTCCTGCCTCCAGTGGCCGGCTATGCTGCCGATGAGGCCTCATCGCCCCCTACTACTGCCACCACTAGCCAGGCCCTGCGGCGACGGCAGCCTCACACCGCAGTCGAACCAGTGAACCCTCATACTCCTCTCCGCGTGGGCATCCACTGCCGCGTCTTCCCCGGCTCTGCGTCGTCCCCTTCCTAGGCCTCACCATCGTCCACCGCCTTGGTGCTCTCGGTGTGGCATGGTCAACATGGTCAACGACATTCCATCGGAAGAGTACTGTACGTGGAGAGGCTGACTGCTGGGTCCATGGCCACAGCCCAGTTTTTTTGTGATTCGCCTAGTAAGTCACTTTGTCAGGCCTGTTGGGCTGCAAATATTTCGAGACGAGGAGAGCTTTCATTCGGCTGGCCGAGAAAATGGCCCTTCAGTAATGAGAAATGGGATGTACATTTTTAAAACACATCAAACCGGCAATTAGTTTCAAATATCTTTTCTTCATTTTGAGAATTGAAATTACATTAATTTTTATGCGTGGAGAATTTGTTGGATTTTATATTCATATACATTTATTTTTAAAATCATTTTGAATGTGAGTCGAAATTTCGGGATTAAAAACAGTTCGGACCGCACCGAAATATGCAAAATTTCATATAATTTTTTAACCGTGGCCACAATATGAGCTGTAATGCTAACAAAAAGAATATGGGCTCCAAAAAAACCATAATAATCAACAAATGGGCTGTAAATTATTAGAAATAATGGCAGATGGGTTGTATGCTGTTTTCCACATATTTGAGGCTTTCCTAAAAAAGGTTGACGCAGAAGCAGTGACTGTTGGATGGCCATCCAACGGCCGTCGTGCTTCTTTAATCTCTGCTCTTCCTGCTCCAGCCGCTCAAATAGGCGCCGTCGGGACTGCCTACTCCCTCCTCCCCGCGGGCGGCTCTGCTGCCGCGCAGGCCTCACCGCCCCACCGTACTCCCATCGCTGGCCTAGCCATCCCTCTACTCACCCACACCTGCTGTTATTCTCCGGCGATGGCAGACGAACCAGTAAACCCTCGTACAGTCGTACTCCTCTCCGCGTGGGAAACAACTGCCGAGTCTTCCCTGCCTCCGTGTCATTCCCTTCCTAGGCCTCGCTGTCATCCACCGCCCTCGTGCTCTCGGTGCGGCCTAGTCAACGTGGTCAACGACCGACATGCATCTGAAGTGGACTGTACATGGAGAGGCGGACAGCTGGGTCCAGGACCGCACGCAAGGAAATGCCTCCTTATTACGCGCAAAATAATGATTCCTCCACCTGACATCAGGGACCCACTAAAAGGGCCTCTGTATTTCGCGAAAAAAACGTTACCGCCACTGACAGGTCGGACCCACCAGCTATATCTTCGCACGCAAGGAAGTGCCTCCTTATTACGCTAAAAAAATGAATACCCCCTGCTAGCTGGGACCCACCTTGGTGGGAGGCTGACTTGTGGGCCTACTAAGTTGACGGGGACGGAGGGCTTTGTCAACTTAGTCAATATGCATGATTCTAGCTCCAGTGACCGTACGATGTCCATCCAACGGCCGTAGTGCTTCTTGAACCTCTAGTCTTCTTGCTCCAGCCGCCCAAACCAGCGCCGGTC
The DNA here is from genome assembly GCF_003073215.2 of Triticum urartu. Lineage (NCBI taxonomy): Eukaryota > Viridiplantae > Streptophyta > Magnoliopsida > Poales > Poaceae > Triticum > Triticum urartu. Next base: position 56,342,434 of record NC_053023.1, read on the forward strand.
GTGCCTCGTGCTCCTGCCTCCCGCGGCCGGCTGCGATAAGGCGGAGGCCTCACCAGCCCCTACTACTCCCACTGCTGGCCAGGCCATCCCTCTACTCACCCACACCCCCTGTTATTCTTCGGCAACGACAGCCTCACACCGCAGCAAACCAGTGTACCCTCGTACTCCTCTACGAGTGGGCATCCACTACCGCGTCTTCCCCGGCTCCGTGTCGTCCCCTTGCTAGGCCTCACCGTCGTCCACCGCCCTGGAGCTCTCGGCGTGGCGTGGTCAACGTGGTCAAGGAACGACTTCCATCGGACGTGGACTGTATGTGGAGAGGCTAACAGCTGGGTCCACGGCCGCAGCAAGGAAGTGCCTCCTTATTAAGTGTAAAATAATTATTCCTCCACCTGACTGCGGGACCAACCGGACGGGCCACCGTATTCCGTGAAAAATACGTTTCCCCCTGACTGCTGGGACCCACCAGCTACATCTTCGCACGCAAGGAAGTGCGTTCAGGCAAAAAAACGATTCGCCCCCTGACTGCTGGGACCGACCAGCTACATCTTCGGAGGCAAGGAAGTGCCTGACAGTCAGGACCCACCTGGTCGAAGCGTACGCAGGGTTGTCATTCTGGTCACGAACGTGTACATATATACTGGTTGATGTAGAGGCGTGCACGTGTCGTGGTAGAGGTGTACACATAGCATGTACACGTACGTACAGCGGCCAGGGTGCAAGAAAGAAAATACGACCACATATGTGTACATACAGGCGGGGTCTCAAACGCCTACTCGCGCATACGTATGGCCAGGGCTCATGTACATGGCTGGGTCGGAACGGAGAAACAGCATTGTCGTCGTGTTCATGGGGAGGCAACAGAATGCATCGTTTTCATGGGGAGGCACCGGAATGCGTCGTGTTCATCGGGAGGGTTTGGACGGAACAGGCGATGGAAACAAGGCCTGGCGTACCGCAGAACGGAGGAAACGACCTTGTGTTCGACCGGGCACGTTCGAAACGGGATCCTGTTCATCGGGAGGGGTCTGGAGTGCCGCAAAACGGAGGAAATGGACCTCCTACGGTCGAAACGAGGATCCTGTTGATCGGGAGGGGTGTGGCGTACCGCAAAACGGAGGAAACGAACTTGTGTTGGAGCGCTACGGTCGAAACGGGGGTCCTGTTCATTGGGAGGGGTGTGGCGTACCGCAAAATGGGACTCCACGGGATAATGTTCATCTCCACCGTCGACCTCCTCTAGCCTCCACGGGCTCTTGCTCATCCAGCCTCCACGGGCTCCTGTTCATCCAGCCCCCACCGCGCGCTACTCCACCGGCTACTGTTCAACCATGCCTCCACCGTCTACTGTTCATCCAGCCCTCCACACCATGGGGTCATGTTCAACCACCCCTCCATGGGCACCCCTCCACCGTCTACTGTTCATCCAGCCCTCCACACCACGGGTCCTGTTCAACCACCCCTCCACCGTCTACTGTTCATCCAGCCCTCCACACCACGGGGTCTTGTTCATCCATCCCTCCACGGGCACCCCTCCACCATCTACTGTTCATCCAGCCCTCCACCACACCACGGGGTCCTATTCATCCAGAGGTAACACCACCGCTCACTGTTCATCCACCCCCCCGCAACGCTCACTGTTCATCCCATCGATCGGCTTCAGTTAGCAGCAGTAGCGAAGGAATCGCTCGATCGGGTTCAGTTAACAGCCATCGATCGATCGCTCGGGTTCAGTAACGCGTAGCCTACAGTGCAATCGCTTGGGTTCAGTTAGAGCCCAACGCCTCGCTCGGGTTCAGTTAGAGCCCAACGCCTCGCTCGGGTTCAGTTAGAGCCAAAGCCTCGCACACATGCACGTACATGTACGAGAGAAACGCGCATCGCTCGGCCCCCAACCTCCCACCGTAACCGGGAACTCCCCGAAATCCCCCCCCCTCGCTTCTACCATGGTTTTTTCCATCATGGACGGTCCGAAGATTGCCATGCAGCTGCGTCTCTGGCCCGCCCAGGACGAAAAGCCCATTTTCTGTCATGATTTTTTGTCATAGAAGTAGGAGCCCAGCACATCTATGATGATACCGGGTTTTGTCACAATTATTGTCATAGAAGTTCTATATGTATGACAGAAAAAAATTTCGTTCGGCCCAAAATGTCAAGGATGTGTCTTTTTTTGTAGTGCTTATGTTCTATCACGGGCTAGATTTTCACGATCTGGCCCCAGACTCCCTTCTTCACATCTGGTCATTTATCGTTGTTTGTGGGGCCTTCCTCCGCATTACCCCTCACTTTGGCTTGTGGCTCAAGACCTTTGATGTGAAGCCGAAGATGGTCGAGGGACAGTATGCAGCGTGCGGAGGCGCTTTGATAAGCAAAATTGCCGATGCTCCATGGCCAAAGAGTTCCTTTCCAGAGGTGTCCGGATTATGGCAACGGGAGTGGTTCTACGTCACAGCTGCCCGAAGTGCCAAGTGGGTGGCTGCCCCCACCTTTCGCTCGGGCCCTCCACCAGAACTGACGTCATGGATCAGCAGGGGACTGAGCTGGGGTCCAGCCAAGGACGTGCCCATATTGCAGAGCCGCCTCCGAGATCTCTTCGAGGGAGATTTCAGTTTGATTATGGTAATGCAAGTCATGCTGGTCCGTCGAGTCCAGCCTTGCAAACGCCGGCCCCTCCGCATGTGGGAATTCAACCCGGAAGGATCGCGCAACATTCAGAATTTCCTCGGCCTAATGCACGAGGAGATGTACAAATCGTTCTTCGAACCTCAAACAGAGTGTACGGACACTACCGATGATGTGGGCCTCAGCAGCAACCGCACCGCGGCCCAAGTAAGTAATCCCACGACCGAACACACTATCTTTCTTTTATCATGACATAATTCTGAAGAATCGCTCTTTTACCAGGACTGGATAACAAAGGCAAAGATGATCAGGTGTTCGGCTCCCCTTCCGGAAGGCTTGGACAATCTGGTGCTGGAAAAGATGCTCGAGCCAGCACCTTTCCCGGTGCCCTCAAAGGAAGATGAAGGAGGGAATAAAGCGGGCGAAAGCGGGCCTCCACCGCTAATTATTCCAGCCGAGGGAATGAGCGCCTCCATGAGGGAGGATAACCAAGGGGAGGAATCTGACATTCCCTCGCCCCGGGGGAGGAAGCGGACTAACTCTGAAGATCGGGAAACCAAGGTTTCCAAACGGGAGAAGAAAACTGCACCAGAGGGTCCTACCATGGAGGGTGCTCTTTCCACACAAAGTCCGCGCGGGAATCAGCCATCTAACAAGCTGTAAGTAATCAAAAAGTACTTAGTAGTGAAGATATACTTCCTTACCTTTGAGGAAAATGACCGAAGCATTTATCTTGAAGTTCGGATCTTAGCCCTTCTTAGCAGAGCTCGTCTTCGGGAGATCTTCTTCCAGAGATGATGGAGAGCGAAACGCCTCCCCCGGACTCCTCGGCTCAAGAGGCGGGCGATCTTGAAGTGTCGTCGCGGAGGGTCACTCCAGATCCGGTGAGGCCAGAAGATAATCCTATGGTCGCCCGAAGTCCCCAGTGTACGGCTCTTGAAGAGAGCAACCAAAAGAATCCGACACCGTCTGGTATGCGGTCAGACGAACTGAGCAATCTCATAGAGCGAGCCACTATCTCAGAAGAGCACTGTACATTGATGGGTACGGTGATTGAAAGGATTTCATCCGCCGAAAGCTGGTTGCATGAAGCCTTTATGTGTCTACTAACGGGCTTTGAGGTACGTGAAATGATATACATTTGTGATAGTACCGCACATTTTTAGGTGTACCTTGTGTAGATAGTAGCCCCTGAGACTCTGGTTGTCGTCGAGAACGGCAGCGAACAGAGGATCATAGTCCCAGGTAATAACCATATCGCCTTTATGTGCAGGTGTCTGAAGCTCCGGTAGCTAGCCGGACTGATGGGGTTGCCGAACTAAAGCGGTGACTGGATGCGGCGGATGCCGACATCGAGGTTGTTAACAAGCGACTTGATGAGGCAAAGGGTAGGTGATGTTTATAGTGAATGTCACATAGTAAGAGCAGCATGATGCTAGTATCTTTAATATGTTGTGACTGCAGATGCAGCTGCCACCATGGATACCCTTCGGGCAGAGCTTGCCCGAGCCAAGGAGCAAGCAAGGAGTAGTAATGCGGCTGCTTTAAAGGCAGCCGAAGAGTTAAGAGCCAAAAAGGCTGTGCATTGTGAGAGCAAAGAGAAAATGGCCAAGATGGCTGTAAAGTGAAAAGACACTGCCGACCGTTGCCAGCTTCTTGAAGGGGAAAACTGGACGAAGGCGACGGACCTGGAAAAGGCCATGATGGCGACCAAAGACACCCGCTCTGTGATGAGAGCGAAGAAGGAGGAGCTGCATCAAGCCGGGGGTATTGCGGCTGGGAAATCCTTCATGCCGCGGAGGAAGTTTGGAGATCCTCAGTATGCCCCTCTGGACCGGCTCTGGAGTTCGGGAGACGCATATATGGAAATGGCAGCGAGTGCTGTCGATGCGGCCGAATACTTTTGAGATCAAACAGATCGTTAAGTGGACAAGCTATTCTGGTCACAATTTAATGTTCCAGAGCGTCCGCTTCCATTGACTGACCGGCTTGCCGAATGGGCCGAGCTGAATAGATTATCCGGACACGCCATGAGGTCAGTAGTGGATCATCTGTGGTCGGAAAGGCCAAAGCCGAACAACTATTTTAGTTTGGTGCATTAGTTCCTTGGTGTGGTGCCGCGCATTAATGCGATGAAGAGGTCGGCGTGCATAGAAGGTTCGCGGATGGCCCTTGCCCGTGTCAAAACATACTGGGTGGAGATGGATGCCACCAATGTCGCTGCGCGGGGTTCGGCCATAGGTCGAGTGGCTGCCGATCACTATTTTGAAGAAGTTCTTGAAGGCGCTTGTTCAATAGAGGCCTAGTGCTCGAAGAATATTTTGTTTGAATGACATGTATTCCCATTGTAAGAACAATGTTTTATTAAGTTTATCAAGGCTGTAATTATACTTTTGCCCGAAAGTATTATGATGCCTCATGTGCGGCCGTTTATGTATATATGTATATAACCTGAAAGATTGCAGTTTTCGGCTTCAGCCCCCACGCATATAATGCGGGGGTGTTCACAGAAGACGCATGTTCACACTTGACCCAACGTCTTGGTCCATTAAGGGGGTGATAGCACAGCGAACTAGGCAACCAGACTATAATGCTTTAACACTTTCACTTAGCCATAGGAGTTTGACAGTGGGGCTACTATATAGTCCCTAGTGGCTCTGCACTCATCCGAATTCGGGGTGCGTACATGCCGGCCGGGAAACGACCCTTCTTTAAGGCGGAGGAATCCCGAAGATTCCGATAGGTCATCGAGTGGTTGACCAGTCTCACGCTATATCATGACAGTCAGTTTTCGGCTTTCTCTACTGAGGTGCTCGCCCGGATGAACCAGGGCACAACCGCAGTAGTTCTCATGGTGCCGCCTTAGCCGATAGAGCGGAACGTAAGGCAGCAATACACAGGAGCCGGGAAAACCCAACATTTGACCAAAGACATGATTCGGAGCTGATGCATATAAGGCCAAAATCGCGACGCCGAACACTCCCTAAGGTATTCGGTCTTTATGGTGTAAACCAGGCCTAAATAGTGCCCTTTGTAATAAGCCCCTAGTGTCCAGGTACACGCATTATTCTGACATGGCCACATGCCAAGACGTCAGCATCCTTCTCAGCTGTACTGAGAATCCGAAGGATGTGTATCAACAAGAGACAGTAAAAAAAGGTTTACGCAGGGTCTTAACATCCTTGGAACGGGTCCCTGCTGCACGTCTGCGCCTATGTCTCCGTTGTGCCGTATTCTGGATGGGTGTAGCAAGATGGTTATCTGAAAAAGAGAGGATCTTAATTGAAAAGTTGCCGTGCAAAATGTAAGTTATACTAGATAGACAATATTATAGTTCAAAAAGGAGTAAGGTTGAGCCTGATTGCCACTTGTGCGCGCGAGTTGAGTCCCTTGTATTGCAATAGGGGTATAACCATCAAACCTGTATCAATTACATATAGCTGTACTGGACTCGTCCAGCCGTGTCCATGGTCTTAACGACCTGTCAGGTGCTTTAGTTGGTGAGGCCATTTAGTGTGTGGCTGCCAAGGCAGCCGCACGGTTTTCCGCGTGCAAGGAGCACTCAATATTTCCATTTATTGCAATGACGCTGCATGGACTGGGCATCTTAAGCATGAGGGAAGCGTAATGCGGTATTGCGTTAAAGCAAGCAAAAGCTTTGTGTCCGAGTAGTGCTTGATAGCCACTTTGGAACGGAGCGATGTGGAAGGTTAAATTTTCGCTACGGATGTTATCGGGCAGCCGAATATAACCTCTAGTAGCAGGGAGCCCGTGCAATGAGCCTCTGGGTCTGTCAAAACTCCTTTAAAGGTAGTATTACTGCGGAAAATTTTTGTTGGGTCTATCCCCATTTTACGGACTGTGTCCTGATATATCAGGTTTAAACTGCTGCCACCGTCCATCAGGACTCGTGCGAAGTGGTACCCATCAATTATTGGGTCTACTACCAAGGCAGCCCGTCCTACATGTCGGATACTTGCCGAGTAGTCTCGATGGTCGAAGGTGATCGGTTGAGACAACCAGTGGCCGAACTCCGTGGTGATAGGCCCTGGGGCATGTTTCTCTAGGAGTGCCGCTTTGTTTCTCCCCTTCATCACGTGTAACACATTTACTGTTTTGACTTCTGGTGGGAATTTCTTCTGTTCCCCAGTGCTTTGCTTGCGAGGCTCGTCCTCGTCTTCACTTGGTGTCTCCTGCCCCTTGTGTTCGGCGTTGAGCTTGCCGGACTGCTTGAAGACCCAACATTCTCTGTGGGTATGATTGGCAGGTTTACTGGGTGTGCTATGGATCTAACATATTTGGTCCAGAATTTTGTTTAGGCTGGACAGTTCGTCTCTGTTGCCTTTGGAGGGCGACTTTTGCTGACCTGGCCGAGAGATTCTGAATCCGGCATTTACCACCGTGCTCTTCGGGCTGTCTTCTTTATTGTGGTGCTTATTTTTGCTGCGTCGTGATTTCCCGTTTCCATCCCTGACTTCGGATGTACTTGGGTCGCTGGTGCTGCATCGGGCTAACCAGCTATCCTCGCCCGCGCAAAAGCGGGTCATGAGGCTTGTTAATGCTCCCATTGTTCTCGGCTTCTGGCCGAGGTGTTTGGCGAGCCATCCGTCTCGAATGCTGTGTTTGAAAGCTGCTAAAGCTTCCGCATCCGGACAGTCGATTATTTGGTTCTTCTTAGTGAGGAACCTCTTCCAAAGCTTTCGGGCTGACTCTCCGGGCTGTTGGGTTATATGAATTAAATCGTCTGCATCTGGTGGTCGGACATAGGTCCCTTGAAAATTTGCCCGAAAGGCGTCTTCGAGCTCTTCCCAGCTTCCAATGGAGTTTTCGGGGAGGCTTTTAAGCCAGTGCCGAGCTGGCCCTTTGAGCTTGAGGGGTAAGTACTTGATGGCGTGGAGATCGTCTCCTCGAGCCATGTGGATATGGAGGATGTAGTCCTCAATCCAGACCCCAGGATCTGTCATTCTGTCATACGCCTCTATGTTTACGGGTTTGAATCCCTCTGGAAATTCATGGTCCAGCACCTCATCGGTGAAACATAGTGGGTGTGCGGCACCCCTGTATTTGGGTGTAGCGTGGTGTTCGGATGTTTGCTGTGTTGTATTGCATACTGGAGCGCGCTTGCGTGGCCCATATATGGATCTAGTTGCGCCATCCTTATGATGCGAGACCTCGCGTGGATCGCGTACTGACTTATGTGCGACGTCGTTTTTCGCTCCATGTTAGCCACTAGGTCGTCTATCCGATTAGATGGCTGTTTTGTTTTCTAATTGCGATGGATCTAAAGCCTCCTCATTGAATTCATGTAGCAACTTTCGCTTCGGTTAGCTCTTGGTGTGGCGATTACCGTTGTACTTTGCTGCAGTATTATGTACCTTGCTCCATCTGATTCTGAGTGTGTCTTGTGCAACCTTGAGCCTTCGCTTCTGCTTTTTCAGGCTCCTCGCAGTGGCAACAAGCCTTTGATGGGCATTCTGTTGCTCCGGGTGCCTGTCCGGTGCGATGTCGTCCGGACTGTTATCTTTGACGAAGTCGGGATGTTCGGTTTGATTCTCCGTGTTGCCCTGGTCGGGCGATGGTTCACCCTGCTCTATCGCTGGGTCTATATGACCGCTGTTTCTGGCGAGGCGGGATTTGGAGCGGCGCTTACGCTGCCGCTTTGACTGCTTCTCGAGGGAATAACCCTTCGTTGTGTCCTTCCGTTCTGCGTCGTCGTTTTCTTTGGGTGTGTCCATCATGTATACATCATATGATGAAGTGGACGTCCAGTGCGCTATGGGCAGTGGTTCCTGTTCGTCTCCTGCATCGTTGTCCATACCGTCGATGTCTTTAGAGTCGAAGTCGAGCATGTCGGTTAAGTCGTCGACAGTGGCTACTAAGTGGGTGGTGGGTGGGCGGCGAATTTCTTCGTCATCCGCATCCCGATCCTACCGGGCATAGTTCGGCCAGGATTCTCCTGTCAAGGAGAGAGACCTTAACGAGTTCAGTATGTCGCCGAAGGGCGAGTGCTGAAAAATATCCATGGAGGTAAACTCCATGATCGGCGCCCAATCGGATTCGATAGGCATGAGCGCAGGTGGTTCGGAGTCCGTGGCCGGGGAAGAATCTGGGAGTTCGGCATCATGGCTCTCATGAAGGGTAAGGTCGGTACTTGGCTTGATCGCCGACGAGAGTGCAGCCTCCGTGGCGGGGTCAATCCACACGTCCATGGATGGCGCAACTGGTTCCAAATTGAGGGTCGGAGCGGCTACCGGTGCGATCTTCTGAACACTGTCTGATGGTAGAGCTAAATCATACTCATCGTGACCATGCGGCGCACAAGGCAGGGGCTCGAATCCGTCGAAGAAAGTCTCCGTGGACATCGGCCGTGTAGTTTAAGCTTCCAAACCGGACCTGGTGGCCAGGGGCGTAACTCTCGATCTGCTCCAGATGGCCAAGCGAGTTGGCCCGCAATGCGAAGCCGCCGAACACAAAGATCTGTCCGGGGAGAAAAGTCTCACCCTGGACTGCATCGCTATCATTGATCATAGGAGCCATCAAGCCTGACGGCGACGACACAGAGGAACTCTCAATGAAAGCACCAATGTCGGTGTCAAAGCCGGCGGATCTCGAGTAGGGGGTCCCGAACTGTGCGTCTAAGGCGGATGGTAACAGGAGGCAGGGGACACGATGTTTTAACCAGGTTTGGGCCCTCTTGATTGAGGTAGAACCCTACGTCCTGCTTGATTTATTCTTGATGATATGAGTATTGCAAGAGTTGATCTACCACGAGATCGGAGAGGCTAAACCCTAGAAGCTAGCCTATGGTATGATTGTATGTTGTCCTACGGACTGAAACCCTCCGGTTTATATAGACACCGGAGGGGGCTAGGGTTACACAAGGTCGGTTACAAAGGAGGAGATACACATATCTGTATTGCCTAGATTGCCTTCCACGCCAAGTAGAGTCCTATCCGGACACGGGACGAAGTCTTCAATCTTGTATCTTCATAGTCCAACAGTCCGGCCAAAGGATATAGTCCGGCTGTCCGGAGACCCCCTAATCCAGGACTCCCTCAAGGAGTTTTATTCGGAGCAAACTGTCAAGGGTTTCCCATAACACCTATTAGGATCGGGTTTTCAGGATATTAATTTCCCAGAAAATGGCCCTTGTGCTCACCAGCCCCAGGATTACTGTTAGCTGATGAGGCACCAACTTGATACAGAAACACCAAGCAAAATACAAGATATGTAGTACAAGACCATTCTGGCCTGTGAGTACAACAAATGGTTTCTAGTGGTTGATGGCGGAAGCGGTTTGAGGTTCATCAGTGGCCATGGGACTCCATTTCCCATAGGAACAGCTGACCAGGATAACTCCTATCTTCGCGAGGCTACTATCACCATTGCGTATGTTCCGGGGCTGTCATCACAACGCTCCTCTCCACGCAATAAATCTGGCCAAGACAATAGCCAGGGACAAGCCAGTGAGTACTTTTGAATGTACTCGCAAACATTATGAACACGGGTATAATATAACAATTGATAATCATGCTCTGAAATATTCTATGATCATACGTTAGTCATGAAATAAAAATTGTGATGCACGCAAGCAAGCTATTCATATAGGACATGAATAAACAACCCGAGAATGAAAATAAAATGCACCGATCGGGTGTCTAAAGCAACGCCCCGAAAGGATAATAACATAAAACATGCCTCAGTCGGGCGTCGGAGCGACACTGCATAAAGGGCTTATAAGTAACTGAAATAACAAGCATGCCACAGTCGGGCGTCTGTGCGACACCACATAAAGGTCTTATAAGTAAATGAACTAACAAGCATGCCACAGTCGGGCGTCTGAGCGACACCACATAAAGGGCTTATAAGTAACTGAAATAACAAGCATGCCACAGTCGGGCGTCTGAGCGACACCACATAAAGGACTTATAAGTAACTGAAATAACAAGCATGCCACTCTCGGGCGTCTGAGCGACACGACATAAAGGGCTTATATAAGAATAATCATAGTGAATATCCAGGAGGTAGAACCGTCCCAAGGACACTCAATAATTCAAATAATGTAAATGGTTAGTCCATAATAATAATAGTCATAGCCATCAAGAGTCACAAGTCATGATGCATGTTCTGGTTTAGCAGTTTTTCCTCCGAAGACCGATACTAAGACCGACACTTGACCCATCCTAGACTGTAGTCCTAACCATGGACACGGCTATTCAAATAGATATAATCTCTGCAGAGGGTGTACTCTTTACCCACGAGTAACGGATTTCTTTAGTCCATCGGGACTAATTCCGTCTACGGTCTTTTGATTGAAAACAGACCCGACCGCACACACCAGCCTAACTTACCGGTGTCTGGAATCACCCACAACACCCGTTAAGTGAAACTCTAAGTGGGGAGGCTACAACCTCGATTAGCATGGGATCACAAAACTTATACCGTGCGCAAACTAGGGGAGCTACCCCTTCGGCTCCAACCGAAACACCCATGCCCCCAGACCAGGTGGCATGCCTACCGGAGGCCTACAGTATCTTCCACCATGGCCTCTTTGTATGGTGTGTGCTAGGAAGGGGTTGGCAACTTACTGAACCATACCCTACCTGTGGCAGGGACAAGTGGTAGTACGAAACAAGTATGGGGGTTACTAGAACAAGACTCGATCTACGGTCGACTCAGGAGGTTTAAGTATTCCCTGCATGGTTAGCATACAAATATTTTTCAACCAACAGACAAAATCACCACTCATCATACATCATTATGCCGTACCGGACACATCTGCCTCGACGAAGACCGGAGACAAGCTCGTGTCTACCCAAGACAGAGACTTTCCTGGATTCCTTCCGGTAGGCATGAAAGGCATGCGAGGGTGATTACTATCACAAGCATATTCATTTCCAACAGCAAGAATCTTCATTAGGCACTCATGCGTATGATCATATCATCACATAAAATAACGAATGCTCGATCTCAAAGTGGTGTTGTAACCATATCAACAACCCACAAAAATATTATGCCAGGGTTCAGAATGCTTTCCTTCAAGTTGTGGAGAGGCAGGGTGCATTCCAATTTTATTTAAAGTTGCCTTCTTCTTCAAAATCCTATTTTTAAGAAAATATAAATTAACACATAGTTCCAAAACAGTACAAAAAAGTTGGTTGGAAAATTTTCAAATAAATATGAAAATAAACTAGACAAAATTTGAGGAACAACAGAAAAAGAATCAAGTTAATTGGACTTATATTTAAAAAGTTATAGCCAGTCAAAGTTTTGGTCAAAAATCTGTTTTAATAAAAATCAGAAAAAGAAAATGTTTCGGGGGGCTTACGCTTTTTGTTTAGCAAACACGTATTCCGTGGAATACGCTTCCACTGAAGCCATGTTTCGGCGGGGCTGGGTCACTGACAGTGGGTCCCTTGGGCCCACTGGTCAGGTTTGACCAGTTGCCCGCGCCTTCTTCCTCCTCTGTCCGAGCGAAAGTGGGGTTCTGGCGATCGCCGTCGACGAACGGCGGCTCCCCGCGGGGTTCCGAGGGCGGGGATGGATCCGCCAGTCTAGGGCGGTCCTCCCGGTGGTCGACAGGGTGGCGGGGATGAAGGGAGTCGCTGGCAGCGAGCTCTGCGGCGGAGGTGGCTTCGGGAAGGATTGGGGGTTTGGGCTACGGTGGCTCCCGATCGCGTTTGAGAGTTGGAGTGGCTCCGCAGTATCTAGGGGAAGAGGATGGGAGCACGGGAGGGGTTAGGGGCCTCGGCCTTGGCCGGATTTTGCCGGAGCGTGGCGGCGGCCGAACCTGCCAGAGATGGGGAAGGGAAGGGCCTCTGGCCAACTGGGGAGGAGGGGTGGCTTCCTACTGCTCGAACGAGGCTGCTCATGAGCTTAGGCACAATCGGGAGGGCTATATATAGCCCGACGAGGTTGGTTCCCGTGGCCGTGGATAAGAACGCCAGCGAACCGTCGTTCTGTTGCAGCAGGGCGACGTGGAGGCGATTGGGGCTGGTCGGCGCATTCCGACGAACCCCCCACTACTCAAGGGCGCGAGCTGGCGCACGAGAGTGGCTTGGGCGGCGCTGCCCATGGCAGAAGCTGTCGGGGCGGCGGTGGCGGCATGTGATGGTGGTGCTGTGGGGTGCCAGGGAGTGGCCAGGGCAGCTCTGCGATGGGGGAGAGGTCGGGGCGCGACGATTGTGAGTGGGGAGGGGCCAGAACGGGCGCGGGGAGGCGGCAGTGGGACGCGGCGACTCGGGCGCACGCACGTGCAAAACGCGCGCTCTGGCCGCGCCCCGAGCACGCACGCCAGGTGCTCGACGCAAGGCCAGGGTGGTTTAGAAGGCTTGGGTGAGGCTGGCAATTAGCAGATCTAGGTTAGGAGTAGCTAGGATCTTAGTGGACATTGTAGTTTGTCCAGAGGGGCAAGATCACAGTGCTAAAATAAAATCATGCCAAAACTGTCCATGCACTCCAGGTGCTTGACAGAATGCCAAGGGCATCTAGGCAACTCTTGGGGTGGCCAAAACCTCTAGATCAGTGTCTCTTTAGGTGTAGGTGATGGTGGCAAGGTTAGTTGGTCAAGACCAGAAACTTGTTAGTGTAAATTTTCGAGAAAACCAATTCTAGACAGAAAGAAAAGGGTGTTATTTCATGGACCAAAAATCTTCCAATGGGTCCAATCTCCTGGACTTAAGGGTTTGGTAGGGTTGTCTATAAGCAGGAAAAAGAATCATGGGAAAAAGGGCAAAGTAAAAATGTGGTTGTAGCACAAATCATCAAGCTGGACCAGAATGAAGATGAGGATAATTTACACAAATTTTTCAAAGAACATCAAAGGGTTTTTGCATAAAGTTGAATCATATGCTACTACTAACATCCCAAATTGTTAGTGGAAGATTTAAAGAAATATTTAAATAGGTTGTAGTGCAATATTACCAACTGGACCAGATTTGTAAACTTGAGGTAGGGCTCAAAATCTCCAATGACTAAAAGATATTATTGCATAAAAGTGATTTAGGAACATCACATGACATCCCCAATTTTTGGTGAAAATTTTAAAAGAGTATTTGGAAGAGTTGCAGTGCAAACTGACTCCAAAACTTATGAAAATCCATTTTAAAAGAAATAAAGCTCAGGAAAAATAATTATATAAATAATTCCACTGATAAAAAGAAATGTTTTCATGAGAGGGTATACAAGTCCAACAATTCATTTGTAAAGTTTTCACTTGGGGTAAAAACTCCATAATATCACAGAAAGGATTGGTTCTGAAATCAACAAAAATCCAAAAAAAGGAAAATTTTATTTCCTGGCCAAATTTTAATAGATAAATCATGGTTAAATTTTTGAGGTGTTACAACACTACCCCCCTTAGGAAAAATGTCGTCCTCGAGATTTGCTAGGGGCTGTTTTTAAAAAATAATACTCCCATTAGCTAGGACCAAAAGTTTACTCATAGCACAAACTTAGGGTACAACGCATAAGTTGCAACACAAAAATAAATGCTGGGACAATAACATAGCGGTGACGTTTACAATGAAAACGGTAATTGGACAGGGTCCCAAGAAAATGTCTGTGGTACTGGGGCACACTCTTCTTCTATCGGGGGAAGCGGATTGACTAGTCGATGAATGCGTCTCTCGTGGTCGGGCCTCAGTGGTCTGCCGATGGCTATCTGAGGATTTAAATCGGCGAGGCTCTGGAGATAACCCATTACTCGCTGGGTCAAACGCTCCTGAGTGATGACATACTGTGCAAGGTTGGCTAGCACTGGGTCTCTCTCAATTCGTCCACCGGGAATAGATGCTACTTCTCCGGGTGCTGCACGACCCGGAAAGTAATAATATCCTCGATCACTGGCATAGGGTACCGTAAATCGAAGGCGAGCAAGCGCTTCGTACGCAGCAGCTTCTATGGCCATTTGCGGAGTTGGCCCCCACGAAGGAGACTTCCCTTGGGTCTTGGTTTGTGTTTGCGGGAGGGATGTGCACTACTGCCCAATATTTCGAGGTGGAAGGGGTGATCCTTGATTTGAGCAACTCGTATTGGGGTGGGTGGGTAGCACTCATTGTACTGCAGGTAAAGTCCCCCAATATTTTAACAAAACTTCCTGGGGTTGCATATGGGGTTCTCAGATAAATACTAGGGCTCGGCATGGCAAAGGAATGGTTGTGAGGGTTGTGCACAAGGTGAGGGGATACTCAGCAAGGTCACGAGGTGGCCTTTTATATAGCAACTGGGCTGGGTTATTTATCACGATGAGTGGCAACTAGTTTGTCGATTCTGCTTTATGGGGTTGGGGTCTGTAACACTCCAAATATTTTGATTTGGTTTTACCAAATTCTTTATTTGTTTTGAAAGAGGTTATCATTTTTTTTCTAAAGGACTCCCCTTTTCAAAACTTTTCTTTTATGACAAGTATTTGGTTTGAGTTCATCCAAATCTTGATCTTTGGCCTTAAGGATTTTTTCATCTTGTGTTAGCTCAACCCAAATAACATTGGAAGGTTTTTGCAATACTTTTCTTTTAAAAATAATTCCATTAAAACTTTTGGATTTATCCTTCCCCTTTCAAAAAGTATCCTCTTGCCATGGCCTTTGAAGAAAATTTTCTTCCAAACTCATCTCCCTGCTTTGAGTCAACCCTAGCACCCTATTCTAGCAAGTCTCAACCCCTTTTAGATTTTATTCTAATTATTTTTATCCTCAAAATCTTTCTCGGTCATTTATTTGGGCTAGGGTGGTTTACAAAGGAACTACCAACTTTCCTTTGAATCTTGACCCCAAAGAAATTTCTCTGGATAGTCCTTAGCACCCTCAACCAAGATCCATCAAGATCCACTGGTCCACAGTCCATATTTTTCAAAATTTGCTTACTGCAAGTTTGGACCAGATTTGCCATTTTCGGTGAAATTCATACTTTTTCTTCTCCTAAAAATCTGAGATAAATCAGGCAGCCCCTAGATGCGTCAACAGACCACCTCACCAAAGATTAGCTCCAAAATTTTTTTTCCACATGCAAAAATCATTTCATCGAACAGTTGGCATGCACTGTTGCTGTTCAAATTCAGAAAATTCAGAGATTCAGTGTTGGGTTCAGTCGACAGCGTCGTTTTCTTCAGAGCACGGCGTCGATCTCGCCAGTAACTGCAGTGGCGCCTTGCTCCCTGTTCCCCCTCCTTATCCAGAGCGCCGCACGGTCGTTTGGACGGGCACAAGCGTCGGTGGCACGTGTCCCACCAACGCCGGCGTCTTCCGCGGTGGCAGACCCACCCGTGGCGGCCAATAGGGGCCAGCCCTGGAGAACGGCACCGTCCGGCACCGCCCACACCACCAGAGGCCTCCGCGTGGCCGTCTCCTCCCTTGTGCGTGCTGCAGCACAGTCACCGTGTCCAGAGAAGCGCAGAGCGCGCTCTCTGCCGCCGACGTGCCCGTGAGCCGTTCCGTCGAAGACTTCACTACTTGGAAAAGGCCTACTAGTGGCGCACCAGTTTTGCCTACTAATGGCGCACTACTGGTGTGCCACTAGTACCACGCCACTAGTATTTTTTACTAATGGCGCACCAGTGGTGCGCCATTAGTATCTGGTATACTAATGGTGCACCACTGGTGCGCCATTAGTATAGGCCATGGTGCGCCATTAGTATAGGCCACTGGTGCGCCATTAGTATAGACCACGGTGCGCCATTAGTATAGACCACGGTGCGCCATTAGTATTTTTGAATTTTGAAGGCGGGAAAATAGCAGTGGCGCACCATCTAACCCCAACCATGCGCCATTGCTATTTTTGATTTTTGAATTTGGATCTCGATCGTGATTTTTTTGCCCATTTTTTGCTCATTTTTTTTGCTCGTTTTTTTGCACGATATTATTTCAAATTTTGTTCCCGTTTTTGGATCTTGTACGTTCTTTTGCCGGAGAGGAGTTCTCCGGAGAGGAGGAGGAGGTGACCGGAGAGGCGCTCACCTACATCGCCGGAGAGGAGGAGGTGGTCGCCGGAGAGGAGTTCACCGGAGCATTGGAGAGGAGGAAGGAGAAACCATGAGGGGATGGGAGGAGAAGAGGGAGGAGGAGCTCACCGGAGAGGAGGGAGGAGGAGCTCACCGGAGAAGAGGAGAGGAGGGAGGAGAAACCGTGAGGGGAGGGGAGGGGAGGAGAGGAGGGAGGAGGAGGTCGCCGGAGAGGAGGAGGAGGTCGCCGGAGAGGAGGAGGAGGAGGTCGCCGGAGAGGAGGAGGGTAGTATGGTGGAGGAGAGAAGGGAAGATGGAGTGGAGGAGAGGAGGAGATGGAGTGGAGGAGAGGTGGAGTGGAGGAGAAGAATGAAGAGGTAAGGAGGAGAGGACACGCCCAGCCATATATACGGCATAGTAATGGCGCACCGTGGGCAGATGCACAATTGCTAAATTTTTTTTGATTTATTTTGAATTTTGAAGGCGGGAAGATACTAATGGCGCACCATGGGCAGGTGCGCCATTAGTAACTTTTTTTATTTTTTTTGATTTATTTTGAATTTTGAAGGCGGGAAGATAGTAATGGCGCACCATGGGCAGGTGCGCTATTAGTAAGTTTGAATTTTTTTGAATTTTTTTGCCTCTCCAGATCTTAAAAGCCCCGTATCTTTTTTTCTGTTAGGTTTTTGAGGATTTTGAGATTTTCGAGTAGATGATTTTTCATATAAAAAACTTTTTCATCCGAGTTCGTATGCAAAAGTTATGCCCATTTTTACAAATTCTCGAGAGATTTTGCAAAAAAGTCGAAAATTCATGTTTGTAAATTTTGCTAACAACTAGACCACATATCACATGGGAATCTTATTTTCTTTTATTTTTTTGACATTTCTATCATTTTCTTTTATTTTTTTGAAACTAAAAAGGCGGTCCACCGGGGGGGGGGGGGGCATTCGGGGGAATATTTGGGCCAAATTACTAATGGCGCACCGTGGGATGGTGCACCGTTACTAGTTCAACTAGTAATGGCGCACCACTCCCACGGTGCGCCATTAGTAGTTTAAAAAATAAAAATAAAAATAAATTGAAACTTTTTTTAATACATAATTACTAATGGCGCACCGTGGGATGGTGCGCCATTACTAGTTAACTAGTAATGGCGCACCATCCCACGGTGCCCCATTAGTAGTTTAGTAATGGCGCACCACATGTACAGTGCACCATTAGTGTCCATATTGGCTATAGCTGTTTTTGTAGTAGTGCTTGGAGTATCGCCCAACTTTCGCCAAGGTTAGCCTCTGGATGGAACCAGTGGACCAACAGGATGACGCCCAGACTCCTAAACCCCCCATTCGACCGCCGCCTCACCGTAATCATCGCCGGAGTTATCCCATTCTCGGAAACTGCCTCGGGCCGGCTATAAATAGCGACCTCGAGCTCGCTCTCAACCCAGCACCACTCCTACACCTCACTAGAGCCATGCCTAGCTACTAGGAAGACCTCGGGGAGGCCTTCTTCCCCGACTCCGGCCGCCCCGACCCGCTTCGGGCTCCGGCACGATTCCCTCTGGTGAGACCACCACCGCCTCTCAGACCGTGCCAGTCACCTCCTAGTACACCCACTCCTCTAACCGGAGCCCCAATTCGACTCTTGCAGCCCCCCCGGCAAGATCCATCACCGCCTGAACCACCGTCCGCCGGAGTAGAAGCCGCCATCGACGTGGTGCTCGCCGTCGACCAACTCTACCACCCTCAGGTGCGGAAGAGCCCCCTGAACCTGTAGGTACCCTCCTTTCCCCCTACCTCGTCGTGGATCGACGCCGGCGACCACCGCTGCCTCCGGGCGCCAGTGTGCTCTGTTTCAAAATTTAAACCTGACGGGTGGGACCCCATCGTCAGCCTCTCTATTTCTATTCAAACCGTTTTCCTGGAAAAACTCCTTCGGGTAAAGTACGCTTTCCCATTGGGTTGGCGTATTGCTAACCGAAACGTTTTCTGTTTTTATAAACTAACCCTTGGAAACTTTCTGTTTCGTTACAGATGAGTCCCTGGACTAAAACCCTTATAACTTTTTAACAGAATATGATTTTGAATTGATTCTTTTTCTGTCATCTTTATTTTTCTATCTAGTTTTTTATCATATTTATTTGAAAAAAATAGGAAAAACTTTTATAAACACACGGTATTTACGTTAGTATGTGATTTCTCTATACCGTAGATACCGAAGGAGGTGACGGAACCGCGAACTTCGCCGAGCTAGACTCCGACTACTCCGAACCACGCAAGCATGTTTGAACCTTTGATATGATGAGTGTTTTGCATGTTTTCTTAAGTAGTTGTCTTATGGCATGTTTATATAAGCATATTGTAAATGTTATATTGCATGCAAGGTAAGCTACAGGTGAGATTCGAAGTTTGAAGTGCTCATATGGTGGTGAGATACCTGATCATGTGGTGCATGATAGGTTGTAAGCTGGTATTGTTGAAGCATGCCAGTCTTTTGTCAACCGCGTAACTCCAGTGTTAACGTGGATCAAGTCTTGTTCCCATTCGTCCCCGTCCGTACTACCACATGTTTTCTGCAAAGAATGCGGTTTAGTAAGTTGCAAACCTCTCACCTTGTACACACCAAATAGAGGGGCTGTGATGAGGGTTCCATGGCCCTGGATTAAAGCCCGTCATCCGGTCAGGGGGCATGGGTGTTTCCGATTGGGACCGAGAGGGGGGCACCCCTTAGAGCACGCGTATATAAATTTGATCCCATGTTATTCAAAGTTGTAGCCTCCCCGTCTCAAAGTTTTTCTTGAACGTTGCCTAGGGTGACCCCTGGAAGCAGAATGTGGAATGGGTGTGTACTGGTCAGACGTGTTTCTTCTAAAATACCATAAACGGAATTAGTCCTTTTTGACTACTGAAATCTGTTGGCTATGGCTAAAGAGTACAAACTCTGGAGAGTCAAACCATCCTAGTATCCATGTCCACGACCAGGGACTTGGACATCATCTCAGTGTCAGTGTCGATCTCAGTGTCAACCCAGTGACAGCCTCCGGAGAATAAGCATGAAACTGAGAGTGGTAGACTCAGCTGAATGTTATTCCTGTGAATGGAATAACCAGTTTATTATTATGGGCTGAGTATTTCCTGGTGATGATTTAAATTCGTGAACTACTTGAATTCGAATGATAAACTATAAGCCCTTTATGTGACATCGCTCAGACGTCCGACTGTGGCATTCTTGTTATTTACTTTCGATATAAGCCCTTTATGTGATGTCGCTCAGACGTCCGACTGTGGCATGCTTGTTATTTACCTTCGATATAAGCCCTTTATGTGATGTCGCTCAGACGTCCGACTGTGGCATTCTGGTTATTTACTTTCGATATAAGCCCTTTATGTGATGTCGCTCAGACGTCCGACTGTGGCATGCTGGTTGTTTACTTTCGATATAAGCCCTTTGTGTGATGTCGCTCAGACATCCGACTGTGGCACCCTTGTTATTTACTTTCATTATAAGCCCTTTTCGAGATGTCGCCTAGACGTCCGACTGTGGCATGCACTGTTACTTACGTTTCAACATAAGCCCTTTATGGGTGTCGCCCTGACGCCCGACTGCGGCATGTTAATTTATTTTTACCTTTCGAGGCGTCGCTTCAGACACCCGATCGGTCTTCAGTTATTTTATTGGGATTTCGGGAGGCCTACCACCTGACTTCCTTTTAATTTATCATGCAGTGAAAACTTAATTATCCGAATGTTCATTACTAATCTGCTCATGTGCATCATGTTTGCATTTGTTATATCTTATGTCCAAACTGTCTTGCGAGTACATTCAAAGTACTCACCTGGCTTGTTGATTTGGCCAGATGTTGACAAAGGCAATCTTATGGATGAAGAGTTCCATAGCGAGTCAGACGCCTAGAGGAGTCCCAGTTAGTCCCGTGCGATCCTGGGGTTGATCACTTGTATTATATACACTTCCGCTACCCAAATAATATCATCGAGCCTCACTCCGACACTTGATGAGCTGTAACATTTAGGAGCCATGTCACCCACTTCACTGTGACATATCCACCACCACTTTTTATTACGTGTCAGTAGTTATGCCACCATACCTTTGGGTCATATCCTCCTTTATGTATAATATCGGCGTGCTTGTAATAAATTCTTGAGCATCCTCAGCTCAACCTTGTATAATATTTAGTACTTCTGGATTTCTGTATCAAGGATTTGTCTACCGGTAAGAAGGATTCTTCTTTACTGGTCAATACAAGGGTCGGCTTTTCAATAAATGTTTTGTTGGAGAACCGGTCCTGACAAACTTGGTACCAGAGCCAAGCTGACTATAGGAAGCCACTAGATGCGATTGCTAATCGGCTATTAGTGTAATAATGCTATTTTTAGCATCTTGCAAATGTAGCAATTTTCTGTTAGTCATCATAAATTTATGACTTGACTATTCGAAATTTTTGTCTACTTTTGTAGGTGGCTGGCAGCGACTATGAGTCTCAGGTGTTCTCCAATGTACCTGAGGGGTTCATCAAGCTTCTCGTCGCCATCACCAAGGTCGCGATCGGTCCATCGGCTCGTCCGGAGATCACACTCTACCAGCACAAGCTCAGCGACAGCGTATCTATGCACCAGGCCTCAGTGCAATTCAAGGGAGGACGTTCTGAGTCATGCCGCTTCCGATTTGTAGGAAGGGCCATGCCTACGGAGAGGCATGCCATGAAGATTGCCGCCCGTGAGGCGATAGCTCGTCTCCGGGATGCGCTCCCTTCAATGAAGACTCGTCGCTACCGCTACCTCCCATGACATGTGCCATACACTTGTCACTATGCATTCGCTTGCCCTAGAGGAGAGAGAGATGAGCCTATTGAGATGTTGGTCGAGTATCTCAAAGCTCTTGAGGCAGCTTTTGATAACCTCGTGGACGACTTTGTGGCGGCTCATATGGACTTTGTTCAGGGTTGTTTCGCCAACAGGAGGGAGCTCCTCCGTACAACACCACCACTTTCATACATATCATCCTCAGCATTCTATGCACCTTTCACCTTCGCCACCGCTCGCCGCCTGCCTACCACTGAGGAGTTTGACCAGGTCATTGCTCCTACTCCAGTCAGAGCTGCACCACCTGCCGCGGCCGCACCAGCTCCTCAGCTCAGTCCTTCGCGCCTGGTGCCTATTTGTGAGGAGGAGGTTGAGTCTCCAGCATCACTGGGTCTTACCCTCGGCAGACCAAAGGAAGTTCTCACCATCTCCGACTGAGTACGGCTAGCAACCGTGCGATGTACCAGCTTGTATGATATGTTTATATGTACATAGGTTTGGTGAGAAGTAGTTTGTGTGCGCATCATGTAGGAACTTGGAGAAGTGCACTAGCTTAAATAACATGTCAGGAATGTGTACGCACATCCTGAGTGATGTATTGTATAATTACGGCTCGCGTGTAAGATATGTATTGAGCGGTCCTTCTCCATGCGCAATCATATGTATTTCCTTGAAAAATCTTGTTGTTTCTTTTAAATTCCGCCTTTTCAAAATTATTTATTTTTGCCACTCAGTTTTTCTCATGAGTTTTGCAAAAATACCCCAGAGTGGAATATGCCTCGTCCCTGGACTCGTTCCATGCCAAGTCCGCCGGAAGAAAATTATGGTACCCAGACAAGTAACAACTTCACACAGGGGCAGTCAAGTCAGCAAGGCAGTGAAACAGCATTTTCTCAAGTATGCCGCCTTTATGAGAAAAGCCAGCAACAGCATCAAGAAATGATGAACCATGTTATCAATATGGGAAATCACCGTGAACCATATTAGCAGCATTCCAAATTGTCTGAATTACAGAAGACACGTCCCCCAGCATTCTCTCACACTGATAGACCTCTTGAGGCCGAAGATTGGCTTCGAGACATTGAAAGGAAGTTAGTTATTGCGCAGTGTTCGGACCGTGAGAAGGTACTTTATGCACCTGACTATCTCACGGGAGCAGCTGCATCGTTGTGGGAGAATTTCCTACACATGCACGCCAATGAAAATAATATCACCTGGGAAGAATTTAAAGAAGGTTTTTGTGGGTTGCACATCCCGAGAAGCATTATGAAGATCAAGAAAAGATAATTTGATGACCTCAAGAAGAGGAGCATGACAGTAACTGAGTACAATAGTTAGTTTACTCAATTATCTTGCTATGCCAACGAAGAGCATATGACTGAAAACAAAAAGATGGAAAAAAATTTAGACGGTCTGGCACCAGCACTTAAATGCCAACTGGTCGTACACACCTTTCTGGATTTCAAGACACTTGTGGACAAAGCTATCACCATGGAAAATGAGCGCCACAGCTTGGAGGATTATCACAAGCGCAAAAGGGACAAGACTACTCATACTCGCAACAACCGGAACAAGACTGATTTTCAGAAGACTGGAGCAAACAAACCCACAACCAATGTTCCACGCCCTAACAAAAATTTTCATGTAAGGGACAAGGATTTTACATATCGCCCAGGTGTTACTTGCTACACTTGTGGAGAGGAAGGACACTATGCCAAACAGTGCCCAAAACCAAGAAACTCGGCCCCCAAGCCGAACAACAATGGAAACAATTCGGCACCCAAGCGTAACAACTTCAACCCCAATAACAATCACAAGAAGGGTCACTTGAACCATGTGACCAAGGAGGAAGCACAGAATGCCCCGGATATCGTACTCGGTACGTTCGCTGTCAACACAATACCTGCCACGGTTTTGTATGATTCTGGAGCTTCTCACTCGTTCATTTTAAAGAGTTTTTCTTTGCAACATGATTTTTCGATGCTTCCTTTGGAAAAATCCATGATCATCATGTCCCCCGGGAATAAGCAAATCACTCAGAGTTACTGCCAAGGTGTGGTTATTGAGTTTTAAGGACTAAAGTTTCGGGCAAATCTCATTGTATTGGAAAATAAAGGACTAGATGTTATCCTAGGAATGGATTGGTTAACCACCAACAAAGGATTTATCGATTGCTTCAATCGGACTGTAATTCTCACTCATCATCATGCGAAGACAATAAAAGTTGCAGCTCAAGAAAGACCAATATCAAGATAACCAAAGTCGAACAAAGTGGACATTTCAGAGCTAAGGAAAGTTCTAGTGGATGTGAGTTCCCTGACATATTTCCCGAAGAACTACCAGGCATGCCGCCAGACCGGGAAATAGAGTTCAGCATTGAACTAGCACCTGGAACCACCCCCATTTACAAGAAACCCTATAGGATGGCACCCTCCGAGTTGGTAGAATTAAAGAAGCAAATAAAAGAATTACTGGACAAAGGATTTATACGAGCCAACTCCTCACCTTGGGGTTCATCAGTATTATTTGCCAAGAAAAAGGATGGGACACTGAAATTATGCATAGACTATCGAGCACTCAACATGATCACCATCAAAAAAAATATCCGATGCCACGGATAAATGATTTATTTGACCAGCTCGCACAAGCCAAAGTTTTCTCAAAAATTGATTTGAGGTCAGGGTATCATCAATTAAAAGTACGTACAGAAGATATCCCTAAGACAGCATTCACCTCCAGATATGGATTATATGAGTTTACAGTAATGCCGTTTGGACAAACAAATGCCCCCGCATATTTTGTCCATCTCATGAACAAAGTGTTTATGAAATTTATGGACAAATTTGTTGTGGTGTTCATTGATGATATTCTGGTATACTCTAAGTCACCAGAAGAGCATGCAGAACATCTTAGAATTGTATTGGGAGAATTAAGGAAACATCAATTATACGCCAAATTCAGCAAATGTGAATTTTGGTTAAGACAGGTTGGTTTTCTAGGCCACATATTGACTCAGGAAGGTGTTGCCCTGGACCTAGAAAAAGTCAAGGCCGTACTGGGCTGGAGGCCACCAGCCTACGTAACAGATGTGCAAAGTTTTCTGGGAATGGCTAGATATTACAGAAGGTTTATCGAGGGGTTCTCCACCATAGCAAAACCAATGACACAGTAACTCAAGAAGGATAAGAAATTTGTATGGACTGAAGCTTGCGAGAAAAGTTTCCAAGAACTCAAAAGGAAATTAACAACAGCACCGGTATTGGTTGTACCAGATATACACAAAAGTTTTGAAGTATATTGTGATGCATCCCGGAAAGGCCTCGGATGTGTACTAATGCAAGAAGGCAAAGTGGTCGCATGTGCTTCCAGGCAACTACGAAAGCATGAAGAAAATTATCCTACTCATGATTTGGAATTGGCAGCAGTCATTCATGCACTCAAAGAGTGGAGGCACTTTTTGCTTGGAAACCGTTGTGAAATATATACGGATCATAAAAGCCTCAAGTATATTTTCACACAACCCGAACTCAACTTATGACAACGATGCTGGTTGGAATTGGTGAAAGATTATGATGTTGGCATTCACTACCATCCAGGAAAAGCAAATGTAGTGGTAGATGCTCTTAGTCGAAACCCCAACCAGGGCAACGACAGTCTACAGAAGTTGAGACCTGAATTTCAGTAGGAATTCACCAGACTGAATTTGGTGATGGTCACTGAATGCAATGTGTCAAATTTGGAAATACAACCCACCCTTGTGGAACAGATTAAGAAGGCTCAGCACGGACATCCCAGCATCGAAGGCATAAAAAGAAAAGTGAGCATGGGCAAAGCCTCAGAATTCGTCGTAGATGATGAGGGAATATTATAGTATGGAGACAGACTCTGCGTGCCAAATATAGAGGACCTCAAACAGCAAATTCTAGCTGAAGGCCACACCGCTCCATATTCAATCCACCCTGGAGGAACCAAAATGTATAAGGACATTCAGGAAAAGTTTTGGTGGCACGGTATGAAGAGAGATATAGCCACTTTCATTGCGTGTTGTGATTCTTAACATGCATTAAAGCCGAGCACCAAAAACCAGCTGGACTATTACAGCCAAACAGGATACCTGAGTGGAAATGGGACGAAATTGGAATGGATTTTATTGTCAGACTACCTTGGTCACAGCACGGAAATGATGCCATATGGGTCATCACAGATAGATTAACCAAGGTGGCACATTTCATTCCCGTAAAGACAACCTACACCACTCAGAAGCTTGCCAAACTTTATCTCTCCCGTATAGTTTGTCTGCATGGAATCCCAAAGACTATAATATCCGACAGGGGCACTCAATTCATTTCTAAATTTTTGGATCATTTACAACAGGCTCTGGGAACTCAACTAGCATTCAGTACAGCATATGCCACGTGATGTACAAATGGAACACGTGAACCAAATTTGAGAGGACATGCTGAGAGCATGTGTTCTCACCTATGGAACTAGCTGGGAAGAAAGCTTGCCATATGCCGAGTTCTCATACAACAATAGTTACCAAACCAGTCTACAAATGGCGCCTTTTGAAGCCTTGTACGGGCGGAGATGTCGTACTCCATTAAATTGGTCAGAAACAGGAGACAGTCGTATCTTCGGCCCAGACATGCTCAAGGAAGCTGAGGAGAAGGTTAGAATAATCAGGGACCGGCTCAAGACAGCTCAAAGCCGACAAAAGAGTTATTATGATCGAAAACATCGTGAAGTCAGCTTTGAACCCGGTGAATATGTGTATCTACGAGTGTCTCCTATGAGGGGCGTCCAACGGTTCAAAGTTAAAGGGAAGCTAGCACCAAGATTTATTGGACCCTTCTGTGTGGTTGCACGAAGAGCACAGTAGCCTACCAGCTAGACCTCCCCAAAGAGCTGTCAGACGTCCACGACGTGTTCCACGTCTCACAGTTGAGGAAATAC
Organism: Triticum urartu; assembly: GCF_003073215.2. Lineage (NCBI taxonomy): Eukaryota > Viridiplantae > Streptophyta > Magnoliopsida > Poales > Poaceae > Triticum > Triticum urartu. The sequence continues at coordinate 56,368,768 of NC_053023.1, forward strand.
ATGAGCAACCTAGAGAAGCAGGTATCACATGAGAGCAATGACGTGCAACCAGACCTCACCTACAGGGAATTGAAGGAAATATGCCCTAGAGGCAATAATAAAGTTATTATTTATTTCCTTATATCATGATAAATGTTTATTATTCATGCTAGAATTGTATTAACCGGAAACATAATACATGTGTGAATACATAGACAAAATTAGTGTCACTAGTATGCCTCTACTTGACTAGCTCGTTAATCAAAGATGGTTATGTTTCCTAACCATGAACAAAGTGTTGTTATTTGATTAACGAGGTCACATCATTAGTTGAATGATCTGATTGACATGACCCATTCCATTAGCTTAGCCCCCGATCGTTTAGTATGTTTCTATTGCTTTCTTCATGACTTATACATGTTCCTATGACTATGAGATTATGCAACTCCCGTTTACCGGAGGAACACTTTGTGTGTTACCAAACGTCAAAACGTAACTGGGTGATTATAAAGGAGCTCCACAGGTGTCTCCAAAGGTAGATGTTGGGTTGGCGTATTTCGAGATTTGGATTTGTCACTCCGATTGTCGGAGAGGTATCTCTGGGCCCTCCCGGTAATGCACATCACATAAGCCTTGCAAGCATTGCAACTAATGAGTTAGTTGCGGGATGATGTATTACAGAACGAGTAAAGAGACTTGCTGGTAATGAGATTGAACTAGGTATTGGATACCGATGATCGAATCTCGGGCAAGTAACATACCGATGACAAAGGGAACAACGTATGTTGTTATGCGGTCTGACCGATAAAGATCTTCGTATAATATGTAGGAACCAATATGGGCATCCAGGTCCCGCTATTGGTTATTGACCGGAGATTTGTCTCAGTCATGTCTACATTGTTCTCGAACCGTAGGGTCCGCACGCTTAACGTTACGATGACAGTTATTATGAGTTTATGCATTTTGATGTACCGAAGTTAGTTCGGAGTCCCGGATGTGATCACGGACATGACGAGGAGTCTCGAAATGGTTGAGACATAAAGATTGATATATTGGATGACTATATTCGGACACCGGAAGGGTTCCGGAGAAGTATCGGATAAAACCGGAACACTGGGGGTTACCGGAACCCCCCGGGGGGTTAATGGGCCTCATGGGCCTAATGTGGAGAAGAGGAAGGGGCTGCCAGGGCAGGCCGCGCGCCCCCTCTCCCCCTAGTCCGAATTGGACAAGGAGGGAGGGGCGGCGCCCCCCCTTTCCTATTCTCCCTCCACCTCTCCTAGTTGGACAATGATTGGGGGGGGGGAGTCCTACTCCCGGTAGGAGTAGGACTCCTCCTGCGCGCCACCATAGGGCCGGCCGCACCCCCCCCTTGGATCCTTTATATACGGGGGCAGGGGGCACCTCTAGACACACAAGTTGATCCACGTGATCGTTCCTTAGCCGTGTGCGGTGCCCCCTGCCACCATATTCCACCTCGATCATATCGTTGTAGTGCCTAGGCGAAGCCCTGCGTCAGTAGAACATCATCATTGTCACCACGCCGTTATGCTGACGGAACTCATCCCCGAAGCTTTGCTGGATTGGAGCCCGGGGAGCGTCATCAAGCTGTACGTGTGCTAAGAACTCAGAGGTGCCGGAGTAACGGTGCTTGGATCGGTCGGATCGGGAAGACGTACGACTACTTCCTCTACGTTGCGTCAGCGCTTCCGTTGCGGTCTATGAAGGGTACGTAGAGAACACTCTCCCCTCTAGTTGCTATGCATCACTATGATCTTGCGTGTGCGTAGGAATTTTTTTGAAATTACTACATTCCCCAACAGTGGCATCCGAGCCTAGGTTTTATGGTTTGATGTTATATGCACGAGTAGAACACAAGTGAGTTGTGGGCGATATAAGTCATACTGCCTACCAGCATGTCATACTTTGGTTCGGCGGTATTGTTGGATGAAGTGGCCTGGACCGACATTATGCGTACGCTTACGCGAGACCGGTTCTCCCGACGTGCTTTGCACAAAGGTGGCTTGCGGGTGACTGTTTCTCCAACTTTAGTTGAACCAAGTGTGGCTACGCCCGGTTCTTGCGAAGGTTAAAACGGAGTCAAATTGACAAACTATCGTTGTGGTTTTGATGCATAGGTGAGATTGGTTCTTACTTAAGCCCGTAGCAGCCACGTAAAAATTGCAACAACAAAGTAGAGGACGTCTAACTTGTTTTTGCAGGGCATGTTGTGATGTGATATGGCTAAGACATGATGCTAAATTTTATTGTATGAGATGATCATGTTTTGTAACCGAGTTATCGGCAACTGGCAGGAGCCATATGGTTGTCGCTTTATTGTATGCAATGCAATCGTGATGTAATGCTTTACTTTATCACTAAGCGGTAGCGATAGTCGTGGAAGCATAAGATTGGCGAGACGACAACGATGCTACGATGGAGATCAAGGTGTCGCGCCGGTGACGATGGTGATCATGACGGTGCTTCGGAGATGCACATCACAGGCACAAGATGATGATGGCCATATCATATCAATTATATTGATTGCATGTGATGTTTATCTTTTATGCATCTTATCTTGCTTTGATTGACGGTAGCATTATAAGATGATCTCTCACTAAATTATCAAGAAGTGTTCTCCCTGAGTATGCACCGTTGCGAAAGTTCTTCGTGCTGAGACACCACGTGATGATCGGGTTTGATAGGCTCTACGTTCAAATACAATGGGTGCAAAACAGTTGCACACGTGGAATACTCAGGTTATACTTGACGAGCCTCAGAACACGGAGACCAAAAGGTTGAGCGTGAATCATATAGTAGATATGATCAACATAGTGATGTTCACCAATGAAACTACTCCATCTCACGTGATGATCGGACATGGTTTAGTTGATTTGGATCACGTGATCACTCAGAGGATTAGAGGGATGTCTATCTAAGTGGGAGTTCTTAAGTAATTTGATTAATTGAACTTAAACTTATCATGAACTTAGTACCTGATAGTATCTTGCTTGTTTATGTTTGATTGTAGATAGATGGCTCGTGCTGTTGTTCCGTTGAATTTTAATGCGTTCCTTGTGAAAGCAAAGTTGAAAGATGATGGTAGCAATTACACGGAATGGGTCCGTAACTTGAGGATTATCCTCATTGCTGCACAGAAGAATTACGTCCTGGAAGCACCGCTGCGTGCGAGGCCTGCTGCTGGAGCAACACCAGATGTTATGAACGTCTGGCAGAGCAAAGCTGATGACTACTCGATAGTTCAGTGTGCCATGCTTTACGGCTTAGAATCGGGACTTCAACGACGTTTTGAACGTCATGGAGCATATGAGATGTTCCAGGAGTTGAAGTTAATATTTCAAACAAATGCCCGGATTGAGAGATATGAAGTCTCCAATAAGTTCTATAGCTGCAAGATGGAGGAGAACAGTTCTGTCAGTGAGCATATACTCAAAATGTCTGGGTATAATAATCACTTGATTCAGATGGGAGTTAATCTTCCAGATGATTGCGTCATTGACAGAATTCTCCAATCACTGCCACCAAGCTACAAGAGCTTCGTGATGAACTATAATATGCAAGGGATGAACAAGACTATTCCCGAGCTCTTCGCAATGCTGAAAGCTGCGGAGGTAGAAATCAAAAAGGAGCATGAAGTGTTGATGGTCAACAAGACCACTAGTTTCAAGAAAAAGGGCAAAGGGAATAAGAAGGGGAACTTCAAGAAGAACGGCAAGCAAGTTGTTGCTCAAGAGAAGAAACCCAAGTCTGGACCTAAGCCTGAAACTGAGTGCTTCTACTGCAAGCAGACTGGTCACTGGAAGCGGAACTGCCCCAAGTATTTGGCGGATAAGAAGGATGGCAAGGTGAATAAAGGTATATGTGATATACATGTTATTGATGTGTACCTTACTAATGCTCGCAGTAGCACCTGGGTATTTGATACTGGTTCTGTTGCTAATATTTGCAACTCGAAACAGGGACTACGGATTAAGCGAAGATTGGCTAAGGACGAGGTGACGATGCGCGTGGGAAACGGTTCCAAAGTCGATGTGATCGCAGTCGGCACGCTACCTCTACATCTACCTTCGGGATTAGTATTAGACCTAAATAATTGTTATTTGGTGCCAGCGTTGAGCATGAACATTATATATGGATCTTGTTTAATGCGAGTCGGTTATTCATTTAAATCAGAGAATAATGGTTGTTCTATTTATATGAAGAATATCTTTTATGGTCATGCACCCTTGAAGAGTGGTCTATTCTTGTTCAATCTCGATAGTAGTTATACACATATTCATAATGTAGAAGCCAAAAGATGCAGAGTTGATAATGATAGTGCAACTTATTTGTGGCACTGCCGTTTAGGTCATATCGGTGTAAAGCGCATGAAGAAACTCCATACTGATGGACTTTTGGAACCACTTGATTATGAATCACTTGGTACTGGCGAACCGTGCCTCATGGGCAAGATGACTAAAACACCGTTCTTCGGTACTACGGAGAGAGCAACAGATTTGTTGGAAATCATACATACAGATGTATGTGGTCCGATGAATGTTGAGGCTCGTGGCGGATATCGTTATTTTCTCACCTTCACAGATGACTTAAGCAGATATGGGTATATCTACTTAATGAAACATAAGTCTGAAACGTTTGAAAAGTTCAAAGAATTTCAGAGTGAAGTTGAAAATCATCGTAACAAGAAAATAAAGTTTCTACGATCTGATCGTGGAGGAGAATATTTGAGTTACGAGTTTGGTGTACATTTGGAAAATTGTGGAATAGTTTCGCAACTCACGCCACCCAGAACAACACAGCGTAATGGTGTGTCCGAACGTCGTAATCTTACTTTACTAGATATGGTGCGATCTATGATGTCTCTTACTGATTTACCGCTATCGTTTTGGGGATACGCTCTAGAGACGGCCGCATTCACGTTAAATAGGGCACCATCAAAATCCGTTGAGACGACGCCTTATGAACTGTGGTTTGGCAAGAAACCAAAGTTGTCGTTTCTGAAAGTTTGGGGCTGCGATGCTTATGTGAAAAAGCTTCAACCTGATAAGCTCGAACCCAAATCGGAGAAATGTGTCTTCATAGGATATCCAAAGGAAACTATTGGATACACCTTCTATCACAAATCCGAAGGCAAGACTTTTGTTGCTAAATTCAGAAACTTTCTGGAGAAGGAGTTTCTCTCGAAAGAAGTGAGTGGGAGGAAAGTAGAACTTGACGAGGTGACTATACCTGCTCCCTTGTTTGAAAGTAGTACATCACATAAAACTGTTTCTGCGACACCTACACCAATAAGAGAGGAAGTTAATGATAATGATCATGAAATTTCAGAACAAGATACTACTGAACCTCGTAGATCAACCAGAGTGAGATCCGCGCCAGAGTGGTACGGTAATCCAGTTCTGGAAGTCATGCTACTAGATCATGATGAACCTACGAACTATAGAATAGCGATGGTGAGCCCAGATTCTGCAAAATGGCTTGAAGCCATGAAATCTGAGATGGGATCCATGTATGAGAACAAAGTATGGACTTTGGTTGACTTGCCCGATGATCGGCAAGCAATTGAGAATAAATGGATCTTCAAGAAGAAGACTGACGCTGACGGTAATATTACTGTCTACAAAGCTCGACTTGTCGCAAAAGGTTTTCGACAAGTTCAAGGGGTTGACTACGATGAGACCTTCTCACCCGTAGCGATGCTTAAGTCTGTCCGAATCATGTTAGCAATTGCCGCATTTTATGATTATGAAATTTGGCAAATGGATGTCAAAACTGCATTCCTGAATGGATTTCTGCAAGAAGAGTTGTATATGATGCAACCAGAAGGTTTTGTCGATCCAAAGGGAGCTAACAAAGTGTGCAAGCTCCAGCGATCTATTTATGGACTGGTGCAAGCCTCTCGGAGTTGGAATAAACGCTTTGATAGTGTGATCAAAGCATTTGGTTTTATACAGACTTTCGGAGAAGCCTGTATTTACAAGAAAGTGAGTGGGAGCTCTGTAGCATTTCTGATATTATATGTGGATGACATATTACTGATCGGAAATGATATAGAATTTTTGGATAGCATAAAGGGATACTTGAATAAGAGTTTTTCAATGAAAGACCTCGGTGAAGCTGCTTACATATTAGGCATAAAGATCTATAGAGATAGATCAAGACGCTTAATTGGACTTTCACAAAGCACATACCTTGACAAGATTTGAAAAAGTTCAAAATGGATCAGGCGAAGAAAGGGTTCTTGCCTGTGTTACAAGGTGTGAAGTTGAGTCAGACTCAATGCCCGACCACTGCAGAAGATAGAGAGAAAATGAAAGATGTTCCCTATGCTTCAGCCATAGGCTCTATCATGTATGCAATGCTGTGTACCAGACCTGATGTGTGCCTTGCTATAAGCTTAGCAGGGAGGTACCAAAGTAATCCAGGAGTGGATCACTGGACAGCGGTCAAGAACATTCTGAAATACCTGAAAAGGACTAAGGATATGTTTCTCGTATATGGAGGTGACAAAGAGCTCACCGTAAAAGGTTACGTTGATGCAAGCTTTGACACTGATCCGGACGATTCTAAATCGCAAACCGGATACGTATTTACATTAAACGGTGGAGCTGTCAGTTGGTGCAGTTCTAAACAAAGCGTCGTAGCGGGATCTACATGTGAAGCGGAGTACATAGCTGCTTCGGAAGCAGCGAACGAAGGAGTCTGGATGAAGGAGTTCATATCCGATCTAGGTGTCATACCTTGTGCATCGGGTCCAATGAAAATCTTTTGTGACAATACTGGTGCAATTGCCTTGGCAAAGGAATCCAGATTTCACAAGAGAACCAAGCACATCAAGAGACGCTTCAATTCCATCCGAGATCTAGTCCAGGTGGGAGACATAGAGATTCGCAAGATACATACGGATCTGAATGTTGCAGACCCGTTGACTAAGCCTCTTCCACGAGCAAAACATGATCAGCACCAAGGCTCCATGTGTGTTAGAATCATTACTGTGTAATCTAGATTATTGACTCTAGTGCAAGTGGGAGACTGAAGGAACTATGCCCTAGAGGCAATAATAAAGTTATTATTTATTTCCTTATATCATGATAAATGTTTATTATTCATGCTAGAATTGTATTAACCGGAAACATAATACATGTGTGAATACATAGAGAAACTTAGTGTCACTAGTATGCCTCTACTTGACTAGCTCGTTAATCAAAGATGGTTATGTTTCCTAACCATGAACAAAGTGTTGTTATTTGATTAACGAGGTCACATCATTAGTTGAATGATCTGATTGACATGACCCATTCCATTAGCTTAGCACCCGATCATTTAGTATGTTGCTATTGCTTTCTTCATGACTTATACATGTTCCTATGACTATGACATTATGCGACTCCCGTTTACCGGAGGAGCACTTTGTGTGCTACCAAACATCACAACGTAACTGGGTGATTATAAAGGAGCTCTACAGGTGTCTCCAAAGGTAGATGTTGGGTTGGCGTATTTCGAGATTAGGATTTGTCACTCCGATTGTCGGAGAGGTATCTCTCGGCCCTCTCGGTAATGCACATCACATAAGCCTTGCAAGCATTATAACTAATGAGTTAGTTGTGGGATGATGTATTACAGAACGAGTAAAGAGACTTGCCGGTAACGAGATTGAACTAGGTATTGGATACCGACGATCGAATCTCGGGCAAGTAACATACCGATGACAAAGGGAACAACGTATGTTGTTATGCGGTCTGACCGACAAAGATCTTCGTAGAATATGTAGGAACCAATATGGGCATCCAGGTCCCGCTATTGTTTATTGACCGGAGATTTGTCTCAGTCATGTCTACATTGTTCTCGAACCGTAGGGTCCGCACGCTTAACATTACGATGACAGTTATTATGAGTTTATGCATTTTGATGTACCGAAGTTAGTTCGGAGTCCCGGATGTGATCACGGACATGACGAGGAGTCTTGAAATGGTCGAGACATAAAGATTGACATATTGGATGACTATATTCGGACAACGGAATGGTTCCGGAGAAGTATCGGATAAAACCGGAGCACCGGGGGGTTACCGGAACCCCCCGGGGGTGTTAATGGGCCTCATGGGCCTAATGTGGAGAAGAGGAAGGGGCTGCCAGGGCAGGCCGCGCTCCCCCTCTCCCCCTAGTCTGAATTGGACAAGGTGGGAGGGGCGCGCCACCATAGGGCCGGCCGCACCCCCCCTTGGATCCTTTATATACGGGGGCAGGGGGGCACCTCTAGACACACAAGTTGATCGTTCCTTAGCCATGTGCGGTGCCCCCTACCACCATATTCCACCTCGATCATATTGTTGTAGTGCTTAGGCGAAGCCCTGCGTCGGTAGAACATCATCATCGCCACCACGGCGTTGTGCTGACGGAACTCATCCCCGAAGCTTTGCTGGATCGGAGCCCGGGGAGTGTCATCGAGCTGTACGTGTGCTAAGAACTTGGAGGTGCCAGAGTAACGGTGCTTGGATCGGTCGGATCGGGAAGATGTACGACTACTTCCTCTACGTTGCGTCAACGCTTCCATTGCGGTCTACGAAGGGTACGTAGACAACACTCTCCCCTCTAGTTGCTATGCATCACCATGATCTTGTGTGTGCGTAGGAAATTTTTTGAAATTACTACGTTCCCCAACAGGAACGTCCAATAAAAATATTAGAGGAGTTTGAAAGGAGAACCTGTCAGAAACCAATTAAGTTTTTCAAGGTTCAGTGGAGCAATCACACCAAGGACGAAGCAACATGGGAAAGAGAGGACTTTCTTCAGGCAGAGTACCCACACCTATTTGAGGATTAGCTGAAATCTCGGGGACGAGATTTTTCCTAAGGGGGTAGGTGTTGTAACACTCCAAAAAATTTGATTTGGTTTTACCAAATTTTTATTTGTTTTGAAAGAGGTTATTAATTTTTTTTCTAGAGGACTCCCCTTTTCAAAACTTTTCTTTTATGACAAGTATTTTGTTTGAGTTCATCAAAATCTTGATCTTTGGCCTTAAGGATTTTTCCTCTTGTGTTAGCTCAACCCAAATAACATTGGAAGGTTTTTGCAATACTTTTCTTTTAAAAAGAATTCCATTAAAACTTTTGGATTTATCCTTCCCCTTTCAAAAAGTATCCTCTTGCCATGGCCTTTGAAGAAAATTTTCTTCCAAACTCATATCCCTACTTTGAGTCAAGCCTAGCACCCTATTCCAACAAGTCTCAACGCCTTTTAGATTTTATTCTAATTATTTTTATCCTCAAAATCTTTTTCTGTCATTTATTTGGGCTAGGGTGGTTTACAAAGGAACTACCAACTTTCCTTTGAATCTTGATCCCAAATAAATTTCTCTGGATAGTCCTTAGCACCCTCAACCAAGATCCATCAAGATCCACTGGTCCACAGTTCAAATTTTACAAAATTTGCTTACTGCAAGTTTGGACCAGATTTGCCATTTTCGGTGAAATTCATACTTTTTCTTCTCCTAAAAATCTGAGATAAAACGGGCAGCCCCTAGATGCGTTAAGAGACCACCTCACCAAAGATCAGCTCCAGAAAAAAATTCCACATGCCAAAATCATTTCATTGAACAGTTGGCATGCACTGTTGTTGTTCAAATTCAAAATATTCAGAGATTCTGTGCTGGGTTCAGTCGACAGCGTCGTTTTCTTCACAGCACGACGTCGATCTCGCCAGTAAATGCAGTGGCGCCTTGCTCCTTGTTCCCCCTCCGTATCCAGAGCGCCGCACGGTCGTTTGGACGGGCACAAGCATCGGTGTCGACGTGTCCCGCCAACGCCGGCGTCTTCCACGGTGACAGAGCTACCCGTGGCGCCCAACAGGGGCCAGCCCTGCAGAACGGTGCCGTCCTGCACCGCCCACACCACCAGAGGCCTCCGCGTGGCCGTCTCCTCCCCTGTGCGTGCTGCAGCACAGCCACCGTGGCTAGAGAAGCGCAGAGCGCGCTCTCTGCCGCCGACGTGCCCGTGAGCCGTTCTGTCAAAGACTTGGAGTATCGCCCAAGTTTCGCCAAGGTTAGCCTCTGGATGGAACCAGTGGACCAACACGATGATGCCCAGAGTCCTAAACCCCCCGTTCGACCGCCGCCTCACCGTAATCATCGCCAGAGTTATCCCGTTCTCGGCAACCGCCTCGGGCCGGCTATAAATAGCGACATCGAGCTTGCTCTCGACCCAGCACCACTCCTACACCTCACCAGAGCCATGCCTAGCTACTAGGAAGACCTCGGGGAGGCCTTCTTCCCCGACTCCGGCCGCCCCGACCCACTTCGGGCTCTGGCATGATTCCCTCTGGTGAGACCACCCCCGCTTCCCAGACCGTAACAGCCGCCTCCTAGTACACCCACTCCTCTAACCCGAGCCCCACTTCGACTCTTGCAGCTCTCCCCGGCGAGATCCACCAGCGCCCGAAACACCGTCCGCCGGAGTAGAAGCCGCCGTCGACGTGGTGCTCGCCGTCGACCAACTCTACCACCCTCAGGTGCGCAAGAGCCCCCTGAACCCGTAGATACCCTCCTTTCCCCCTATCTCACTGTGGATCGACGCCGGCTGTCACAACCCTAGCTTTAGCTCTGCTTGTGGCTAGTCTTGGTTGTTGCATCATGTTTATATGTTGCTTAAACTTGAAATGGGGATTGCCTAAACCCTAGCATCAATGGAATTCACTAGGTTCAACTAAAATATTTCCAGTGTTTCCAAATGGCTTTCAAAAATGTTCATCATTTCTGGGAAATGCTAGAACAATAACCAGAGGTGTTGCACATTTTTTCCATGACATATTTGGGCTCTGAACTAAATCATATAGTATTTGAATTTGGGCATTTAAATGCTATAAAATAATTAAAATGTTCAAATAATCCTAAACTGAAATGTTCCATGTTGGATATATTCCAAACAGTGGCCATGAGCAGTTTGGAGATTTTTGAGTGTGCCTAAGTATTTTTAATAAAGCCCAGAACAAAATAACAAAATAGAAAAGAGAAATAAAATAGAAATGGAGAGAGAGAACCCCACCTGGCTTACCTAGGCCACTTATCTGACCGGCCCAGCTGGCGGCCCAGCCAGCTGGCCAGCCCACCGAGGGCACCGGCGTCCTCTTCCTCCTACCAGAAGGCAGAGGAGAAGACAGCCACGACGCCGCGGCGTGCCATGCTGGCAGCTGCCTGCCTGGCTGCCCCCTCATCGCCCTGGCCTTCCTCCGCAACGCCACGCGCCCCCTGGACCCTCTCTCGACCTGTCCCATCGTCTCTCCCCTCCTCTGTCTCTCTCGCACACGACCACCCGAGCGCCACCGCCGCCGGCGCTCACCGTAGCCATGGCCACCGGCCCTCCCTAGTCCACCCAGCGTTTCCAGAGGCTCTGCCTCGACCCCCTCTCTCTTCCACCCCGAGCCACGCCACCGCGGGAGCCCCACATCACCGCCACGAGTCGTCTTCCCCGAGCATGGCCGCCGGACTCCATTGACGGATTCGTCGCCTTCCGGTCGCCCATGAGCCACCTGAGCCTGTCGTCGGCCTCACTGTGAGCTCCCGGTCCTTTCCCCCTTAACCACGCCATCGTTTTCGCCCCGTAGCTGCTGCCCCGCGAGCACCCAAAGCTCGCCGCGGCTGTGCCTCGTCGCCGTCGTGGCTAGAGCCACGGTAGCTCGAAGCCGAGCACACCGCTGTGCTCAGCACGCTTCCAGCAGCCGGGCGCGCCCACCCATTCGACCTACCATGCCCCCTAGCGCCAACCCGCACCAACCCCGAACTCCGGTAGCCGCCGCGAGCTTCGTTCCAGCGAGCTCCGGTGCCCCCGCGGCCACCCACATGTTCCTCTGGATGCGGGAGAGCATGTGCTACGCCCCGGTGGTCTCCGCGAGTCCAGCCGCCGCCTGTAGCTCAAGTCCGGCGAGCCTCCGCCGTTGTTTTGGTCGCCGGCGGGTTAACTCCGGCCGTGCCAACGTGGCACCGTCATTAGTGGCTAATGATGCCACCAACTAACCCCCCTCGAACTGAATACCGGGCCCCACGCCCTTAACTAACATCAGTTTAATTTTTGCTTAGTTTTATCTAATCCAGCGGGACCCACACGTCAGAGTTGACCGTGCTGACGTGGATGTTGACCTGACCACACATGTCTATGACCCAGACAACTCTGTGTCATTGACCAGTGGACCCCACTGGTCAGGTTTGACCTGGACAACGCCTGTTGACCTGCCGAGGTCAGCATGACCTAATGTTGACGCAATAAATCATTTTATGGTTTTAAAATAAATCAGGAAATTCCAGAAATTGCCTAAACTTCTAAAAATCATAGAAATTCAACCGTAGCTCAGAATGAAATAAATTATATATGAAAAATGATCAGAAAAATCTAATCTATCCATCTGTACCACTTTCATGCATGTTTGAACAACTTAAAGTTGCTGTATAAGACAATTTGAATAAATAGCTTTTGAAATGCATTATATGGAGTTTGAATTTGAACCTAGGGTTCAAACCAACTTCATTTAATATGGTTGCTAGTTGCATTAGCTCAATCAATAGCATATTTCTATGACATTATCATGCATCATATTTGTTGCATTGCATTGATTGTGTCCCTCTTTGTTTGCTGGTAATTGTCCCCCTTTAGTAGATGATGTACCGACGCTGTGATCGTTGACACTAATGAAGATCCAATGATATCTTCAGAAGTGCCAGGCAAGCAGAACCCCCTTGTTCATTCCGATACAATCCCCCTCTCTCGCTCTTGCTCTCTTTTACTGCATTAGGACAATAACGATTCAACTGTTACATGCTGCGGTAGTTGAACCCCTTTCCTCTGCATGACCTGTCATTGCCACAGTAAATAGATGAAACCCACTAGCATGAGTAGGAATTGTTTGATCCCTGATGTGCCGACTCATTCATGTTTGTTTATCATGCCTGCTACTGCTTAGAGTTGAGTCATGTCTGATTCATCGGAGATGAATTGGAGGTGTGTAAACATGTCCTACTCTTGAGAGCTAAGTGTGTGAACACGATTTGGTAAAGGTAGCAGTGAGAGGCCATGCATGTAGGAGTACATGGTGGGTTGTCTCACTGAAGCCGTCCTTAGGATCTGAGTTCTGTGTTTGTGATCCATGAAACAGTTACTACCACGCATTGGGCCCGAAACCAATGGACCCTCTCGGCTTCTTGATCACCCTTGTCCTCTGTCCAGGAGTTGTAACTAGTTTCTGGTGTTTATAGGATATGTGTTGGCGGCCGTGCGTAGCGCTGACCCTAGGGGTGGGCTATGATGCGGTAGATACACCATGGCCGGGCATGCCGGGCGCCCGTTTGGTGTCTCGGAACCCTGTACAGATCGTCTGGGGCCGTATGTGGAAACCTCGGCCGGACTCCCTGCGGATGGAACCTGGATAGGCGATAAACCTGGACTAGAGACTTGAGTGTTTAGGTAGGCCATGGCCGACACCCTCGTTGGGCTTCGGCTTGAAGGTTGCCGAGTACATGTCGTGTAAATGACGGTAAGTCGTGAGAGCGTGTGTGAAGAAGTACACCCCTGCAAGGTTAACATCATCTATTCGAATAGCCGTGTCCGCGGAAATGGACTTCTGGGTTGCCTATAACAGTTCATAGACAAGTGAAAGTGGATACTCTAGAACTCGCAAGATAAGTGTGAGTGCTATGGATGGCCTTCCCGTAGGGAGATGGGAGCGGATCCATAGTGGTGCATTGAATGGTGAATATGTGGACTCATGTGCGCCACCTCAAAAGAGTTGCTTGCAGTCGTAGTTCAGGTTAGCCACTGAGTCAAAGCTGGCTTGCTGCAGTTAAACTCCACCACCCCCTTTATTGATACGGATGCATATGTAGATAGTTCTGATGTAAGTCTTGCTGGGTACATTTGTACTCACGTTTGCTTAATTTATGTTTTGCAGAGAGACTTCAGTCTCGCTAGTAGTTTCGCGTGGACTTCGATGTTTAGCTTGATACCTCAGCTGTGATCTTGTGCCCTCGGCGGGATCTGGTAGATAGTCAGGCTTCTCAGCCTTTTCCATTGGTAGATGTCTGTACTCAAACATGTTAAGCTTCCGCATGTGCTTTGATTTGTATGCTATGATTGTTGGGTCATGAGACCCATGTTTGTAATATCTCGCTCCTTGGAGCCTAATTAATAAATATTGGAGTCGTAGAGTTATGTTGTGATGCCATGTTGTATTTACACATATCGAGCATATTGTGTGTATGATTGAAATGCTTGCTATGTGTGGGATCCGACAATCTAGTTGTTTATCCTTGGCAGCCTCTCTTATGGGGAAATGTAGTCTAGTGCCTCCTTGAGCCATAGTAGTCCTCTACAGCCCGGTTCACCGGAGTCCTGCTAGCCCAGCACTACCGCTCAGGACACTTGACTGGCCGGCATGTGTTTCACTTTGTTCCTGTGTCTGTCCCTTCGGGGAAATGTCACGCGGTGACATCCGGAGTCCTGCCTAGCCTGTTACAGCCCGGGTCACCGGAGTTCTGTTAGCCAGTGCTACAGCCCGGATTCACACGCTGCTGACCGACATGCTCGAAGTTGATTCATGTATGCCTGTCCCCATAGGTTAGTGCCGCTTTGGGTTCACGATTAGCCATGTCGGCCCGGGTTCTCTGTCATATGGATGCTAGCGACACTATCATATACGTGAGCCAAAAGGCGCAAACGGTCCCAGGCCATGGTAAGGCGACATTCGTGGGAATACCGTGCGTGAGGCCGCAAAGTGATATGAGGTGTTACCGGCTAGATCGATGTGACTTGGAATCGGGGTCCTGACAGCGTTGGTATCAGAGCCTGACTGCCTGTAGGATTACCAAGCCAAACTGGTCGAAGTTGAGTCTAGAAATGCTTTAGTTATGTAAGGGAATTGATTGTGGAAGGGAACGTAAGGCTCCTTTTACTCCTTATCCTCATGACCTTCTGATCTAAGTCATCTTATATTTTCTACGGGGTTAAGAACTAGGTTTCTCTTCTATCTCTCAAGATGATATGTTACTAAAACCGTAGTTGCCTAGGATTGTTGAGTTCAAGTCTCAATTCAGTTCCTACTACTTCCATATGTTCATAGCTGGCCTCAGAACCTTGATATTGTGATACTGACTGGTTATGCCACCATTTTTGCAGGTTGTCTCAAATCCTTTTGAGCATTTACAGCCGTTATGTTGTCCGAGTCATCCCAGGTTTCTAAATAGTCTGATGCATTTGCAAACCCCTTCCTCCTGTTCCTGATGTCCATTTAGGCCAGATTAATCACACTAATCGATGAGTTGAGGTACTCTGTTGCCTCGACATATATGTTGGAGCTATTACTATGACCCTAGGTGTTTTAGGGAGTCACCTAGTGATCTAGCCATGTTTTGTATTTCCAGTGTGTGATTCTGCCCATTATTCTCAAAAGCATCCCGTGATGCCATGTAGTGGTAGGTATTCTATTCATGGGTTCTTGAACCCGCGATTCCCCTACTTATCTCATGTTGATAGTGTTGCTAGTTCCTTTAGGATATTAGTAACCTTTGTGATAGTCCTCGAGATCCGTGGTATTTTCTCCTTCCAAATACTATGAACCACTTATGGCAGAAGTTTGTTGGATCAAAAGATCACAACCAGAGTGCTCTTGATGAGTTCTCCATTCTGCATTGTGAATCTGCCAATCCTACCTTTCTGCATGGGTTATCCGGAAGAAATAACATGCTAATCTATGCATCCACAACTCAGAAAGGTATATGTCCCCTTGAGTTGTCCATCTTCATTTGTTATTCCGACCATCGTCTATCAATTGATAGTCAGGAGTAATTATGCACCCGTGTTATCGATGTTTATTATTCTCGTGGTATGTTAAGCCATTCCATTTCAGAATAATTAGGAGAAACAAACTCCAGTACCTCATCCATATCCAGGATTGGGTCAAAGTAGTTGTGTTTTGCAGATCAAATGCCAATCCAGCTTTTGCTCTGTTCTACCCTAGAGTATTACCCCCTTTATATCAGGATTGTCATGAGAATTGCACCCTCTCTCATGAATTCTTGACGCAGTGATACTTCTTACCATCATTTTTCATTCCTTGGTCCCGTGTTGTCGCAACCGGAATGCCGACAAGTGAACCATGATGTGTGAAATCAATACTCCTAGCAACTAGTTGCTAGGTAGCTAATGGACAATAATTTCTTTCTTAGCGTGTTGGTTATTGAATCATCATCCTAAGATTGATCGTGCTACCTAGTCCATTTTTCCTGGTGCACTCTTCGATCAATGAGTTAGGATTGTGTCAATCCCTCGCTCTCTTGATCATATCGTCTTGCTCTGAAAAGCAAGATTGTTCCCGAGCTTAGAAACATATCGGTGGTTCGTGATTTTCTGAATATTTCCTCGGAAGTATCACCAGGTTGCCCCCTGACTGTTATGTTGAGCTCGTGATCAAGTTGGTTTCTCGTAAGCCACCCCTTCTCTAAGAATCTGTGTTGGATACCCTGAGCTAGTTGGTTAAGCTGAACAACAACTTGGAGAGTTGGAAGATGAAAGCTTGTACGGCTCAGTTCATTCCAAAGGGATATCCTTGTGTGTGCGTGTGTTGAAGAAATATGATATCTCCATCGATTGGTCCTCGTGATCAGTTGTTGGATCTATTGCCTTGTAAAAACTTTGACTTGAGTATGGGCTATCGTCAAGTCCAATCAGAGCCAACGATTTTCGTAATGTTGTCCTATTCGTGGTTGATCCCTCAAGCATACACCATTAAATCTTTTGGTCTGACCAATGCTATCACCGTCTTCACATGATGGTGCAAGTCCAGTGATATGGGAATTTTGATGAGTTGCTGTTGAGCCCATCAGCAGCATTTTGTCTCCCCCATGATTCATGTTGAACATTACACTAATATTGGAAACTTGGTAAGTATTGCCTTCATGTTCTGCTCATGAGGTATACGTTTGGATGAAAGGAGTGACTTCCTCTAATTCACGTGCATTTGATGAAAGTTGCCGCCGTGAATTCGAGAAAGCTTGTTTTTGCTTCCTTCGGAACCATCCCAAGTCAGTCATGCATATGTGCGAAGTATTCTGTGGTCTGGAGACTTGCAACCTTCATTCTATATGAATCCCTAGCACACCAAGCCACTGATTGATTTGTTCAAGGAGAAAAGTTTCTTCTTAAGAGCTAGACTTACGCAAGGACTTCGATATCCTCGATGATGGTTCCCCATCTGGACTCAGTGGTGTTTTATTATAAGATTACTATGTGGTCATGCTTGTCTGGGACAGCGTGTTCACAGGTTTGTAGCAAAACCGGCTTAGGTTTTGGAGCTTACTACCATAGTCCATTTCCTGAGAATCTTGCAATGACATCTCATCAATTTGTGTTGCAAAATTTCATTTTCTTTCTAGACTCGATGAGTCTGGAATATCCTAACACCAACCAGATTTGAATCTCGGGCAGATATGACGGTTGGAACGTACTCCAAGAACTATATTGTTGGTCCCTCTGTAACCAGTAATGTGGATGTCGTGGCCAACACACCTAACTGGAAGGCCTATTATTTTAGTATCCTGGTTGAAGAAGTTAGTCACCTCCCCATAAGGATCTCGCAGGATCTGCCTCCGTAGTTATTCCTTATGGATTCTTGAGCTTCCGAAGTCCGACCTTTTACTTGATGTTCTAGATATCAAACCATATCTATGAATGGATTACGCTAGCACATCAAGGAGAACATTAGAGGCAGAGTGCTAACTGTCTCTCGGTCGATCATCTAGATTCTGATCCCTTGACCTCGCTAAGGTGAAATCTAAGAAAGTGTTATCTTTCTTTGCATCTCCATCTTCCACCATTATTCATCATGGTAGCATGTTGTGTTGCCAGGATCCTTGACACGGATATTGGCAGAACCTTGATGAATACGGAAATGCTCAAGTTCTTGAGAGCACGCGCAAGCACTAGGATTTATCGTCGGCATTAATTGGGATCCGTTCTTAGTTTCTTCGATTATGCCATAACCTTTCAAACAGTGGAATCTCTCTCTACTATTGGGTTTCTCTCCAGTTACTAGAATCATTCCTAGCATTTGCATTTTGTTCCCAGCTTGCACCGCCATTGTGTCATCCTACTACGGACTACCCTTCTCAGTAATTACTGATCAGGATCATCTTCAAAGTGGTCCTACCACGGGTTCCATCCATCTCCGATGATAAGAAAAAATCATCCATTGCGTTGTCTTCAACAAGGTAGTCCACATCATCCATCCTAGTCCGAGTATGCCATTTCTTCGAGCTATTTCAAACGATCAATTGTAAATTGCCTTAAGCTGGTATGAAGAGTTTCATTGATTTATGGATCAAAAGTAATTCTTTTTGCCACTTAAGGGAATATTTCTGCGAGTCACCTTCCTTAAGGTGTCTCATTGTGGTATCATGGCAACCCAGCTCCTCGCTACGTTGACACCGTTCACCACCCCCCCTAGGTGTGGGAATTCTGCTATTTATTTAAACCTTGACATATGCTCATTTCCATCTTCTTGGTGTGTGTATCGTGTTTCATCTCGACAGATGTCGCTATGTCTCGTTTTATGAATTGATCGTCGGTAGCTCGATCTTCGAGAAGATCGATTCTTTGAGAGTTTCTTTTCTTCCCATTATCGGGTTGGATGGAGTTCTCAGAGCAAGACATCAAGACAAAGATGGTGATCATGTCAACATTCCTATGAAGTGCACCCTGGCTCGTGAAGATTGTGTTGGACTGCGTATCCCCTTCATCTTACCCTACGCTTGAATCTCGGGACGAGATTCTTGTTTAGTGGGGGTTAGCTGTCACAGCCCTAGCTTTAGCTCTGCTTGTGGCTAGTCTTGGTTGTTGCATCATGTTTACATGTTGCTTAAACTTGAAATGGGGATAGCCTAAACCCTAGCATCAAAGGAATTCACTAGGTTCAACTAAAATATTACCAGTGTTTCCAAATGGCTTTCAAAAATGTTCATCAGTTCTGGGAAATGCTAGAACAATAACCAGAGGTGTTGCACATTTTTTCCATGACATATTTGGGCTCTAAACTAAATCATATAGTATTTGAATTTGGGCAATTAAATGCTCTAAAATAATTAAAATGTTCAAATAATCCTAAACTGAAATGTTCCATGTTGGATATATTCCAAACAGTGGCCATGAGCAGTTTGGAGATTTTTGAGTGTGCCTAAGTATTTTTAATAAAGCCCAAAACAAAATAACAAAATAGAAAAGAGAAATAAAATAGAAATGGAGAGAGAGAACCCCACCTGGCTTACCTAGGCCACTTATCTGGCCGGCCCAGCTGGCGGCCCAGCCAGCTGGCCAGCCCACCGAGGGCACGAGCGTCCTCTTCCTCCTGCCAGAAGGCGGAGGAGAAGACAGCCACGGCGCCGTGGCGTGCCACGCCGGCAGCTGCCTGCCTGGCTGCCCCCTCATCGCCCTGGCCTTCCTTCGCAATGCCACGCGCCCCCTGGACCCTCTCTTGACCTCTCCCATCGTCTCTCCCCTTCTTTGTCTCTCTCGCACACGACCACCCGAGCGCCACCGTCGCCGGCGCTCATCGTAGCCATGGCCACCGGCCCTCCCTAGTCCACCCAGCGTTTCCAGAGGCTCCGCCTCGACCCCCTCTCTCTTCCACCCCGAGCAACGCCACCGCGGGAGCCCCACATCGCCGCCATGAGTCGTTTTCCCTGAGCACGGCCGCCAGACTCCATCGACGGATTCGTCGCCTTCCGGTCGCCCACGAGCCAGCTGAGCCTGTCGTCGGCCTCACTGTGAGCTCCCGGTCCTTTCCCCCTTAACCAGGCCATCATTTTCGCCCCGTAGCTGCTGCCCCGCGAGCACCCGAAGCTCGCCGCCGCTGTGCCTCATCGCTGTCGTGGCTAGAGCCACGGTAGCTCGAAGCCGAGCACACCGCTGTGCTCAGCACGCTTCCAGGAGCCGGGCGCGCCCACCCATTCGACCTACCGTGCTCCCTAGCGCCAACCCGCACCAACGCCGAACTCCGGTAGCCGCCGCGAGCTTCGTTCCAGCGAGCTCCGGTGCCCCTGCGGCCACCCACCTGTTCCTCTGGATACGGGAGAGCACGGGCTACGCCCCGGTGGTCTCCACGAGTCCAGCCGCCGCCTGTAGCTCAAGTCCGGCGAGCCTCCGCCGTTGTTTTGGTCGCCGGCGGGTTAACTCCGGCCGTGCCGATGTGGCACTGTCATTAGTGGCTAATGATGCCACCAGCTAACCCCCCCTCTCACTGAATACCGGGCCCCACACCCTTAACTAGCACCAGTTTAATTTTTGCTTAGTTTTATCTAATCCAGCGGCACCCACATGTCAGAGTTGACCGTGCTGACGTGGATGTTGACCTGACCCCACATGTCTGTGACCCAAACAGCTCTGTGTCACTGACAAGTGGACGCCACTAGTCAGGTTTGACCTGGACAACGCCTGTTGACCTGCTGAGGTCGGCATGACCTAATGCTGACGCAATAAATCATTTTCTGGTTCTAAAATAAATTAGGAAATTCCAGAAATTGCCTAAACTTCTAAAAATCATAGAAATTCAACCGTAGCTCAGAATGAAATAAATTATATATGAAAAATGATCAGAAAAATCTAATCTATCCATCTATACCACTTTCATGCATGTTTGAACAACTTAAAGTTGCTGTATAAGACAATTTGAATAAATGGCATTTGAAATGCCTTATATGGAGTTTGAATTTGAACCTAGGGTTCAGACCAACTTCATTTAATATGGTTGCTAGTTGCATTAGCTCAATCAATAGCATATTGCCATGACATTATCATGCATCATATTTGTTGCATTGCATTGATTGTGTCCCTCTTTGTTTGCCGGTAATTGTCCCCCTTCAGTAGATGATGTACCGACGCTGTGATCGTTGACACTAATGAAGACCCAATGATATCTTCAGAAGTGTCAGGCAAGCAGAACCCCCTTGTTCATTCCGATACAATCCCCCTCTCTCGCTCATGCTCTCTTTTACTGCATTAGGACAATAACGATTCAACTGTTACATGCTGCGGTAGTTGAACCCCTTTCCTCTGCATGACCTGTCATTGCCACAATAAATAGATGAAACCCGCTAGCATGAGTAGGAATTGTTTGAGCCCTGATGTGCCTACTCATTCATGTTTGTTTGTCATGCCTGCTACTACTTAGAGTTGAGTCAAGTCTAATTCATCGGGGATGAATCGGAGGTGTGTAAACATGTCCTACTGTTGAGAGCTAAGTGTGTGAACACGATTTGGTAAAGGTAGCAGTGAGAGGCCATGTAGGAGTACATGGTGGGTTGTCTCATTGAAGCCATCCTTAGGATCCGTGTTCTGTGTTTGTGATCCATGAAACAGTTACTACCACGCATTGGGCCCGAAACCAATGGACGCTCTCGGCTTCTTGATCACCCTTGTCCTCTGTCCAGGAGTTGCAACTAGTTTCTAGTGTTTATAGGATATGTGTTGGCGGTCGTGCGTAGCGCTGACCCTAGGGGTGGGCTATGATGCGGTAGATACACCGTGGCCGGGCATGCCGGGCGCCCGTTTGGCGTCTCGTAACCCTGTACACATCGTCCGGGGCGTATGTGGAAACCTCGGCCGGACTCCCTGCGGATGGAACCTGGTGTGACACTCCAAAAATTTTAATTTGGTTTTCATCAAAAACTTTGTTGGATTTTTTAAAAGAGGGCATTTAAAATTTCTTTTCTAGAAATCCTTCCTCTTAAAAAACTTCCTTTTCTTTGGTAAGGATTTTTATTTTTCTTCAAACTATGGTGTTTGATCATTCAAAACTTCTTCTCTGTTGGTTCCCTTCTCAAATTATATTTTTGGGAGTTTAATCATTTTCTTTTAAAAAGGAACTCTGTGAAAAATGGGGATTTTCATATCTTGAAAACCACCCATGACTTTGTATTTTTTCTCATGTGGTAAAACCTCTCAAAATCCCTTCTTCCTCCTTGGAACAATCTAAGTTCTCAAATCATTTCTGTCAAATCATTTCTGTCAATTATTTGGAGCCTGAGAGATTTTCAAAGCAAGTACCTTATTGCCTTTGAGTTTTGACCTCAAACCAACTCCTCTGGATTGTCCTTAGCATCCACAACCCAGAACCATCTTGATCCACTCTTCCTCTTTTCAAAAATTTCAAATTTCAGCTTCTGCAAGTTTGGACCAGATTTGCCAAATTTGGTGAAATTCATATTTCCTCTTCTCCAAAAATTCTACCAAAATTCAGGCAGCCTCCTGGTGCAATGAGAGGCCACTCCACCAAGTTTCAGCTCAAGGAGAAATCCCTGCATACCAAAATCATTCTGTCGAACACCTGGCCGGCACTGTTTCTTTGCAAATTCAGAGAAGTTCAGAGTTCAGTGTCGTTTTCCTTCGTCAGGTTCAGTCACGCGTCGACAGTGCGCCGTGGCGCGATGCACGCAGCCTCTCCTCGCTGTCCAGAGCGCCGCACGCACACTTGGCGGGTTCCCGGCGTCGGTGACTCCCTGGCCCGCCTGCGCCGGCGACTGCTGCGGCGGCAGCGCCACCCGTGGCGACCAACGGGAAGCAGCTTCTGCACGAACGCCGTTCAGCGCCGCCCAAGCGATCTGGGAGCTCCGCGTGGCCTTCTCCCTTGCCATTGCATGCCAGCACACCCGTTGCACTGTCGCCGTGGCCCTCGCATGCACAGGGCGCGCTCTCTGCCGCCGACGTGCCGCGCGGCCGTTCTGTTGAGGACAGGCCGTAACCACCCCTACCTTGCGAAGTTAAGCACCTGGATGGAGTAAACACGCGAGGTAGTCGCTGCTCAGCCACGAGAAGAGCCCCGAGGGGCCCTTCTACCCCAACTCCGGCGGCCCCGCTCCGCCTCGGCCTCCAGCTTGATTCACTGCGGTGAGGCCACCTCCGGCGCCCAAACCTCATCTATAGCCTTCTATTGCACCTACTGCTCTAACCCCCACCTCAATTCGATTCTTGCAGCCCTCTCCGGCGAAATCCATCAATGCCCGAACCACCGTCCGCCGGAGTCGAGACCGCCGTCGACATGGTGCTCTCCGGCGACCACCACCACCACCCACCGACGCGGAAGGACTCGGTGACCACGGAGGTACCCTCCGATCCTCCTGCCTCGCCGTGGATCGCCGCCGGCGATCGCCGCGGCCCTCGGGCGCCAAGTCTCTGCTTTCATTTTTAAACCCGACGGGTGGGTCCACCCCGTCAGCTTTTTATTCTTTTCGAATCGTTTTCTAGAAACGCCTTCGGGCAAAATACGCTTTCCTCTCTGGGCTGGCGTATTCGAGACTAGAGCGTTTTCTGTTTTTATAAACTAGCCCCTGGAAACTTTTTGTTTCATTACAGATGAGTCCCTGGACAAAAACCTTTATAATTTTTAACAGAAGAGTATTTTTGATTGATTCTTTTTCTGGCCTCTTTAAAATTTTGTCTAGTTTTTTATCAGATCTTTTTGCAAAAAATTTGGAATAATTTTTGTGCACCTCTCGGTATTTACGTTAGCACGTGTGTTTTCTTTATACCGTAGATATCGAAGGAGGTGACGGAGCTGCGAACTTCACCGAGCTAGGCTCCGACTACTCTGAACCAGGCAAGCATGTTTGAACTTTTGATATGATGAGTGTCTTGGCATGTTTTGCATTTAGTTAGTTTCATGGCATGTTGATGAGCATACCGATGAACGTTATTTTCATGCATTGTTGAGGCAAGTGAGTTCGATGATCCATGCGTTGATGGATGTGATTATGCATGGCCATGTGTTGGCATGAAGATGGGCAAGATGGCAGTGTCGTAGCATGCCAGTCTTACGCCATACAAATTGACTTCAGTGTTTCCGGTTGGGACCGAGAGGGGGGCACCCCTTAGAGCCCGCGTATATAAATTTGATCCCATGCTATTCGAGATTGTGATCTCCCCGTCTCAAAAGTTTTTCTTATACGATGTCTAGGGTGAGTCCTGGAATCGAGAGGTAGGATGGGTGTGTACTGGTAAGCTGTGTTTTCTTCCGAAATACCGTAAACGGAACTAGTCCTTTGTGACTACGGAAATCCGTTGACTGTGGGAAATTTTTTGTACAAACTCTGCAGAGTCATACATTCCTTTGAATAATCTATTCCATGTCCAAATCCGTATTATCTCGTCCTAACAGTGTCAGTTTGATGACAGAGACTCCAGCGAATCACATGAGTGCTAAGCCCGGTTAAATGTTTATTCCTGTGGATGGACTAACCCGTTTATTATCATGAATTGAATATTTATTATGAGTATTATTTACTTGTGAATAAAAGCCCCTTTCTGCGATGTCGCTCAGACGTCCGATTGCGGCATTTCTTTTGAAGCCCTTTATGTGGTGTCACTAAGACGCCCGACTGTGGCATTTCTTTTGAAGCCCTTTATGTGGTGTCGCTAAGATGCCCGACTGTGGCATTTCTTTTGAAGCCCTTTATGTGGTGTCGCTAAGACGCCCGACTGTGGCATTTCTTTTGAGCCCTTTATGTGGTGTCGCTAAGACGCCCGACTGTGGCATTTCTTTTAAAGCCCTTTATGTGGTGTCGCTAAGACGCCCGACTGTGGCATGATTTTCTTTTATTTATTTGTTCACCTTTCGAGGCGTCGCTTCAGACACCCGATCGGTTTTCATTTATATTTTTTTGGGATTTCAGGCGGACTACCGCCGTTTCCCTTTTACTTACTTCGTTATGCTAATTTCTTTTTGAATGTGCATTGGGAAAATTAATCATGATGCATTCATGCATGCATTTGTTATATCTTACGTCCGAACTCTCTTGCGAGTACTTTCAAAGTACTCACTGGCTTGTTGATTTGGCCAGATGCTGACGAAGGTGATCTCATGGATGAAGAGTTCGATAGCGAGTCCGACGCCTAGAGGAATCCCAGTCATTCTCGTGCGACCCTGGATTTGGTCACTGTATTATATCCGCTTCCGCAACCTGAATAAAATTCATCGAGCCTCACCTCGACGCTCGATGAGATGCCAGTTTGAGAGTCATGTTATCACACTCCCCACTGTGTTATTCCACCATCACTTTATCCTCGAGTCAGTAGTATGCCACCACACCATTGTGTTATGTCCGCCATTATGTATAATTATTGGCGCGCCTGTAATAATTTGTTGAGCAGCCTTAGCTCGACCCTGTAATATATTCTATGCTACTGGCTTATTGTATCAAGAATTTGTCTACCAGTGAGGAGGATTTCTCTCATACTGGAGTTAAAAGATTGGTTTCTCAATAAATATTTTTATTGAAAAACCGGTCGTGACAAGCTTGGTATCAGAGCCAGGCTGACTGTAGGAAGCCACTAGGTGCGATCGCTAATCGGTTATTAGCATGATAGAGCCGATTTATATTTTTTGCAATTGTAGTCATTTTCTGACAGTCAGCATAAATTTATGATCTGACCATTCAGGATTTTTGCCCACTTTTGTAGATGGCCGACAACAGCTGCGAGTCTCAGACCTTCGCCAACGTGCCCGATGGGTTCGTCAAGCTTCTCTCCTTCATCGTTCAGGTCGCGATGGGGCCATCCGTGCGCCCAGTCTTCACACTCTGCCAGCACAAGGTCAACGACAGTCTGACCATGCACCAGGCCGCGGTGCAGTTCAAGGGAGGGCGTGGTGAGTTACGCCGCTTCCGGTTCGTGGGAAGAGCCATGCCTACGGAGAAGTATGCTATGCAGATGGCAGCCCGCGAGGCGATAGCTCGCCTCAGGGATGTCCTTCCCGTAATGAAGACTCGTCGTTACCGCTATCTTCCATGCCATGTGCCCTACACCTGTCACTACGCATTCTCCTGCCCCAGAGGAGAACGAGACGAGGCTTTTGAGATGCTTATTGAGTATCTCCGGGCTCTGGAGGCAGCCTTCGACAACCTGGTGGACGACTTCGTGGCTGCCCGCATGGACTCAGTTCATGGCTGTGCCGCCAACAGGAGGGAGCTCCTGCCCACCGCACCCCCACTGACTTTTGTCTCGTCCTCAGCATCTTATGCACCTACTCGCCGCCTGCCTACCACCGAAGAGTTCAACCAAGTCATTGCGCCCACTCCAGCGCGCACTACACCACCTTTCGCGCCCACTCCTATTCGCGTTGCTCCGCCCCTGGCACCCGCTCCATCTACTCGACGCAGCACTACATGTCTGGAGCCTATTAGTGAGGAGGAGGTCGAGTCCCCAGCCTCACTGCGCCTCACCCTTGGCAGGCCAAGGAGATCGTCAACATTTCCAACTAAGTACGCTTAGCCGTCATGCGATGTACCGCTTTGTAAGTTATGTTTATATGTACATAGGTTGTGAGAAGTAGCTTGTTTGCGCATCATGTAGGAACTGGAGAAGTGCACTAGCCTAAATAACATGTCAGGATTATGTACGCATATCCTAAGTGATGTATTGTAAATTATCGCCCGCGTGTAAGATATGTAATGAGCAGTCCTTCTCCGTGCGCAAATCAATTTGTTTTCTTAAGTGATCTTGGTCATTTAAATTATTTGCCATCCTTCTGCATTTTTTGGAGTTGTTTTTGCGACCATTTTCGCTTCTCTTATGAGTTCTACAAAATATATCCCCAGAGTGAAAAATGTCTCGTCCTTCGACTCGCTCCATGCCCACTCCGCCAGAGGAAATTTATGACACTAAACCAGACAACAATGTCACTCAAGGGCAGTCGAGTCAACAGGACAGTGAAACGGCACTTTCCCAAATATGCCGCCTTTATGAACAGAGTCAGCAACAACATCGGGAAATGACGAACCAAGTCATCAACATGGGAAATCACCATGGGCAGTATCAGCAGCATTCCAAGTTATCTGAGCTACAGAAGACACGTCCCCAAACATTTTCTCACACTGACAAACCTCTTGAGGCCGAAGACTGGCTTCGAGATATGGAGAGGAAATTAATTATTGCAAAATGTTCAGACCCCGAAAAGGTATTGTATGCTCCGCACTATCTCACAGGAGCAGCCGCATCGTGGTGGGAGAATTTTCTGCACATGCATCCCAACGAAAATGACATAACCTGGGATAATTTCAAGGAAGGTTTCCATGGTGCACACATTCCTAAAAGCATTACGAAAATCAAGAAGAGAGAATTCAATGACCTCAAACAAAGGAACATGACAGTGTCAGATTACAATGGTCAATTTACTCTATTGTCTCGCTACACCAATGAGGAGCGTATGACTGAAAGTAAGAAGATGGAGAAATTCCTTGACGGTCTGGCGCCCGCGCTTAAATGCCAACTGGTCGTGCACACTTTTCCAGATTTTAAAACGCTGGTGGACAAAGCGATTACTCTAGAAAATGAGAGACGCAGCCTGGAAGATATCCGCAAGCGAAAAAGGGACCAGACTAACCATGCTCACAATCACCGAAGCAAGACAGATTTTCAAAAGGGTGGGACGCACAAATCCTCATCCAACGTCTCACGCCCAATCAAGAATTTTCATGCAAGGGACAAGGAGTTCACATATCGCCCAGGCGTTACTTGTTACGCCTGTGGAGAGGAAGGGCACTATGCCAAACAGTGCCCCAAGCCTAGGAACTCAACCCCAAAGCCAAATAACGGCGATAATAATTCAGCGCCCAAGCGAAACAATTTCAATCCCAACAACAACCATAGGAAGGGTCATCTGAACCACGTAACCAAAGAGGAGGCACAAAATGCTCTGGATATCGTACTCGGTACGTTTCCTGTCAACACAATACCTGCAATGGTTTTGTTTGATTCTGGAGCTTCTCACTCTTTTGTTTCGAAAAGTTTTGCTTTGCAAAATAATTTTTCGATGCTTCCTTTGGAGAAATCCATGATCATCAAGTCCCCTGGGATTCAGCAAGTTACGCAGAGCTACTGTCAGGATGTGGTTATTGAGTTCGAAGGATTGAAGTTTCACGCCAATCTTATTGTACTGGAAAACAAAGGACTGGATGTCATCCTAGGGATGGACTGGCTAACCACCAACAAGGTTTTTATTGACTGTTTCAACCGGACCGTAATTCTCACACACCACCACGGGAAGACAATAAGAGTGTCAGCCAAGGAAGGAAAATTACCCCGGCAACCGAGATTGAATAAGGTGGACGTTTCTGAGCTAAACAAGGTTCCAGTAGTATGTGAATTCCCAGACGTTTTCCCCGAAGAGCTACCAGGCATGCCACCAGACCGAGAGATAGAGTTCAGCATTGAGCTCGCACCAGGAACCACCCCCACATACAAGAAACCATATCGAATGGCACCATCCGAGTTGGTTGAATTGAAGAAACAAATAAAGGAATTGCTAGACAAAGGATACATTCGAGCCAGCTCCTCACCTTGGGGGTCAACAATTTTATTTGCCAAAAAGAAGGATGGAACACTGAGATTGTGTATTGACTATCGAGCACTTAACGTGGTCACAGTCAAGAACAAATACCCGATGCCAAGGATAAACGATCTGTTTGATCAACTCGCTCAGGCCAAGGTATTCTCAAAAATTGACTTAAGGTCAGGATACCATCAATTAAAGGTGCGAACAGAAGATATCCCCAAAACAGCCTTCACCTCAAGATATGGACTGTATGAGTTCACAGTAATGCCATTTGGATTAATGAACGCCCCCGCATATTTTGTTCACCTCATGAACAAAGTATTTATGAAGTTTATGGACAAGTTCGTCGTGGTATTCATCGACGATATTCTGGTATACTCCAAGACACTAGAAGAGCACGCAGAACATCTCAGGATTGTGCTAGGAGAGCTCAGAAAACACCAATTGTATGCCAAGTTCAGCAAGTGCGAATTTTGGCTAAGACAAGTAGGCTTTCTAGGCCACGTACTGACCCAAGACGGTATCGCAGTGGACCCGGAGAAAGTCAAGGCCGTACTTGGCTGGAAGTCACCAGCCAGCGTAACGGACTTACGGAGTTTCTTGGGAATGGCAGGATATTACCGCAGATTTATTGAAGGATTCTCCACCATAGCCAAGCCTATGACGCAGTTACTCAAGAAAGACAAGAAGTTTGAATGGACAGAAGCCTGCGAGAAAAGTTTCCAAGAGCTAAAGCGGAAATTAACAACAGCACCAGTATTAATTGTGCCAGACATACACAAAAATTTTGAAGTGTATTGTGACGCGTCCAGAAAGGGTCTCGGATGCGTGTTGATGCAAGAAGGCAAGGTTGTCGCCTACGCTTCAAGGCAACTTTGCAAGCATGAGGAAAATTATCCCACTCATGACTTAGAAATGGCAGCAGTCATTCATGCACTCAAGGAATGGAGGCATTTCTTACTTGGGAATCGATGTGAAATATATACGGATCATAAAAGTCTCAAATATATTTTCACGCAGCCAGAACTAAACTTACGGCAACGACGCTGGTTAGAATTGGTAAAGGATTATGATGTTGGTATCCATTACCACCCAGGAAAAGCAAATGTAGTGGCCGATGCTCTTAGTCGGAACCCCAGCTCCGACGAAAATAGTCTGCAAAGCTTGAGGCCCGAATTCCAACAAGAATTTGCCAAACTCAACTTGATAATGGTAGCAGAAGGCACCACAACAAACCTGGAAATACAGCCCGACCTTGTGGAGAAGATCAAAGAAGCTCAGCCTGGTCACCCCAGCATCGAAGGCATCAAAAGAAAGGTGAGTATGGGCAAGGCCTCGGAATTCGTCATAGACGATGGAGGGATATTATGGTACGGAGAAAGACTCTGCGTGCCAAATATAGAGGACCTCAAACAGCAAATCCTAGCTGAAGCCCACACCGCCTCGTACTCGATCCACCCTGGAGGAACCAAAATGTATAAGGATATTCAGGAAAGATTTTGGTGGCACGGTATGAAGAGGGACATAGCCACCTTCATTGCATGTTGCGACTCATGTCAACGCATAAAAGCTGAGCATCAGAGACCAGCCGGACTACTGCAACCGAACAAAATACCTGAGTGGAAATGGGATGAAATAGGGATGGATTTCATTGTCGGACTACCTCGGTCACGACACGGGAATGATGCCATATGGGTCATCACTGACAGGTTAACCAAAGTGGCACACTTTATTCCAATAAAGACGACCCACACCACTCAGAGGCTTGCCAGGATATATCTCTCCCGCATAGTTTGTCTGCACAGTGTCCCGAAGACTATAATATCCGACAGAGGCACTCAGTTCGTCTCGAGAGTTTGGGAGCATTTACAGCAGGCTCTGGGAACTCAACTAGCCTTCAGTACAGCATACCACCCACAGACTGATGGACAAACGGAACGCGTAAACCAGGTTTTAGAAGACATGCTGAGAGCATGTGTCCTCACATATGGAACCAGTTGGGAAGAAAGCCTGCCATACGCCGAGTTCGCGTACAACAATAGCTACCAGGCCAGCCTACAAATGGCACCATTTGAGGATTTATACGGACGGAAATGTCGTACCCCGTTAAATTGGTCAGAGACCGGAGACAGCCGCATCTTCGGACCAGACATGCTCAGAGAACCCGGGGAAAAAGTCAAGCTAATCAGAGACCGACTGAAGACCGCTCAAAGCCGACAGAAGAGTTATTTTGATCAGAAACATCGTGGGGTCAGCTTCGAACCCGGTGAGTTCGTATACCTGAGAGTATCTCCTATGAGAGGATTGCAACGATTCGAGATTAAAGGGAAGCTAGCACCAAGATTCATCGGACCATTCTGTATAATGGCGCGAAGAGGCACGGTAGCCTACCAGCTAGACTTACCCGAGGAATTATCCGACGTCCACGACGTGTTCCACGTCTCGCAATTGAGGAAGTGCGTAAGAAACCCAGAGAAACAAGTATCCCATGAGAACATTGACGTGCAGCCAGACCTCACTTATCGGGAACGTCCAGTAAGAATATTAGAGGAGTCTGAAAGGAGGACCCGACAGAAGACCATCAAATTCTTCATAGTTCAGTGGAGCAATCACACCGACAGTGAAGCAACTTGGGAAAGAGAGGATTTTCTTCGGACAGAGCATCTACACTTATTTGAGGAACAGCTGAAATCTCGGCGACGAGATTTTTCCTAAGGGGGTAGGTGTTGTGACACTCCAAAAATTTTAATTTGGTTTTCATCAAAAACTTTGTTGGATTTTTTAAAAGAGGGCATTTAAAATTTCTTTTTCCAGAAATCCTTCCTCTTAAAAAACTTCCTTTTCTTTGGTAAGGATTTTTATTTTTCTTCAAACTATGGTGTTTGATCATTCAAAACTTCTTCTCTGTTGGTTCCCTTCTCAAATTATATTTTTGGGAGTTTAATCTTTTTCTTTTAAAACGAAACTCTGTGAAAATTGGGGATTTTCATATCTTGAAAACCACCCATGACTTTGTATTTTTGCCCATGTGGTAAAACCTCTCAAAATCCCTTCTTCCTCCTTGGAACAATCTAAGTTCTCTATCCCAACTAATCCAAACAAGTTTTGGATTTTATTTCAATTATTTTTCCTCTCAAATCATTTCTGTCAATTATTTGGAGCCTGAGAGATTTTCAAAGCAAGTACCTTATTGCCTTTGAGTTTTGACCTCAAACCAACTCCTCTGGATTGTCCTTAGCATCCACAACCCAGAACCATCTTGATCCCCTCCTCCTCTTTTCAAAATTTTCAAATTTCAGCCTCTGCAAGTTTGGACCAGATTTGCCAAATTTGGTGAAATTCATATTTCCTCTTCTCCAAAAATTCTACCAAAATTCAGGCAGCCTCCTGGTGCAATGAGAGGCCACCCCACCAAGTTTCAGCTCAAGGAGAAATCCCTGCATACCAAAATCATTCTGTCGAACACCTGGCTGGCACTGTTTCTTTGCAAATTCAGAGAAGTTCAGAGTTCAGTGTCGTTTTCCTTCGTCAGGTTCAGTCACGCGTCGACAGTGCACCGTGGCGCGATGCACGCAGCCTCTCCTCGCTGTCCAGAGCGCCGCACGCACACTTGGCGGGTTCCCGGCGTCGGTGACTCCCTGGCCCGCCTGCGCCGGCGACTGCTGCGGCGGCAGCGCCACCCGTGGCGACCAACGGGAAGCAGCTTCTGCACGAATGCCGTTCAGCGCCGCCCAAGCGATCTGGGAGCTCCGCGTGGCCTTCTCCATTGCCATTGCATGCCAACACACCCGTTGCACTGTCGCCGTGGCCCTCGCACGCACAGGGCGCGCTCTCTGCCGTCGACGTGCCGCGCGGCCGTTCTGTTGAGGACAGGCCGTAACCACCCCTACCTTGCAAAGTTAAGCACCTGGATGGAGTAAACACGCGAGGTAGTCGCTGCTCAAGCCCTAATCCGACCGTCCAGCCACTGCACCACCGTAAGCTCTTGCCGGACTTATCCCGTTCGCGGAAACCGCCTCGGGCCGGCTATATATTGCAACCCCGTGCTCGCTCTCGACCCCGCACGCCTCCACCACCTCACCAGACCCTGCTCAGCCACGAGAAGAGCCCCGAGGGGCCCTTCTTCCCCAACTCCGGCCGCCCCGCTCCGCCTCGGCCTCCAGCTTGATTAACTGCGGTGAGGCCACCTCCGGCGCCCAAACCTCATCCGTAGCCTTCTATTGCACCTAGTGCTCTAACCCCCACCTCAATTCGATTCTTGCAGCCCTCTCCAGCGAAATCCATCAACGCCCGAACCATCGTCCGCTGGAGTCGAGACCGCCGTCGACGTGGTGCTCTCCGGCGACCACCACCACCACCCACCGACGCGGAAGGACTCGGTGACCATGGAGGTACCTTCCGATCCTCCTGCCTCGCCGTGGATCACCGCTGACGATCACCGCGGCCCTCGGGCGCCAAGTCTCTGCTTTCATTTTTAAACCCGACGGGTGGGTCCACCCCATCAGCTTTTTATTCTTTTCGAATCATTTTCTGGAAACGCCTTCGGGAAAAATACGCTTTCCCCTCTGGGCTGGCGTATTCGAGACTAGAGCATTTTCTGTTTTCATAAACTAGCCCCTGGAAACTTTCTGTTTCATTACAGATGAGTCCCTGGACAAAAACCTTTATAACTTTTTAACAGAAGAGTATTTTTGATTGATTCTTTTTCTTCCCTCTTTAAAATTTTGTCTAGTTTTTTATCAGATTTATTTAAAAATATTTGGAATACCTTTTGTGCACCTCTCGGTATTTACGTTAGCACGTGTGTTTTCTTTATACCGTAGATATCGAAGGAGGTGACGGAGCCGCGAACTTCACCGAGCTAGGCTCCGACTACTCTGAACCAGGCAAGCATGTTTGAACTTTTGATATGATGAGTGTCTTGGCATGTTTTGCATTTAGTTAGTTTCATGGCATGTTGATGAGCATACCGATGAACGTTATTTTCATGCATTGTTGAGGCAAGTGAGTTCGATGATCCATGCGTTGATGGATGTGAGTATGCATGGCCATGTGATGGCATGAAGATGGGCAAGATGGCAGTGTCGTAGCATGCCAGTCTTACGCCATACAAATTGACTTCAGTGTCAAACCGTATTGGTCCAGTTCCTCCCATTTCCTTCCCTGTACTACCACATGTTTTCCGCAAGGAATATGGCTTAGTAAGTTGCAAACCGCTTTCCTGGTACACACCAAAAGGAGAGGCTGTGATGATGGTTCCATGGCCCTGGATTAAAGCTAGTCATCTGGTCAGGGGGCATGGGTGTTACCGGTTGGGACCGAGAGGGGGGCACCCCTTAGAGCGCGCGTATATAAATTTGATCCCATGCTATTCGAGATTCTGATCTCCCCGTCTCAAAAGTTTTTCTTGGACGATGTCTAGGGTGAGTCCTGGCATCGAGAGGTAGGATGGGTGTGTACTGGTTAGCTGTGTTTTCTTCCGAAATACCATAAACGGAACTAGTCCTTTGTGACTACGGAAATCCGTTGACTGTGGGAAATTTTTTGTACAAACTGTGCAGAGTCATACATTCCTTTGAATCATCTATTCCATGTCCAAATCCGTATTATCTCGTCCTAACAGTGTCAGTTTGATGACAGAGACTCCAGCGAATCACACGAGTGCTAAGCCCGGTTAAATGTTTATTCCTGTGGATGGACTAACCCGTTTATTATCATGAATTGAATATTTATTATGAGTATTATTTACTTGTGAATAAAAGCCCCTTTCTGCGATGTCGTTCAGACGTCCGATTGCGGCATTTCTTTTGAAGCCCTTTATGTGGTGTTGCTAAGACGCCCGACTATGGCATTTCTTTTGAAGCCCTTTATGTGGTGTCGCTAAGACGCCCGACTGTGGCATTTTTTTTGAAGCCCTTTATGTGGTGTTGCTAAGACGCCCGACTGTGGCATTTCTTTTGAAGCCCTTTATGTGGTGTTGCTAAGACGCCCGACTGTGGCATTTCTTTTGAAGCCCTTTATGTGGTGTCGCTAAGACGCCCGACTGTGGCATTTCTTTTAAAGCCCTTTATGTGGTGTCGCTAAGACGCCCGACTGTGGCATTTCTTTTGAAGCCCTTTATGTGGTGTCGCTAAGACGCCCGACTGTGGCATTTCCTTTAAAGCCCTCTATGTGGTGTCGCTAAGACGCCCAACTGTGGCATTTCTTTTAAAGCCCTTTATGTGGTGTCGCTAAGACGCCCGACTGTGGCATGATTTTCTTTTATTTATTTGTTCACCTTTCGAGGCGTTGCTTCAGACACCCGATCGGTTTTCATTTATATTTTGTTGGGATTTCAGGCGGACTACCGCCGTTTCCCTTTTACTTACTTCGTTATGCTAATTTTTTTTGAATGTGCATTGGGAAAATTAATCATGACGCATTCATGCATGCATTTGTTATATCTTACGTCCGAACTCTCTTGCAAGTACTTTCAAAGTACTCACTGGCTTGTTGATTTGGCTAGATGCTGACGAAGGTGATCTCATGGATGAAGAGTTCGATAGCAAGTCCGACGCCTAGAGGAATCCCAGTCAGTCTCGTGCGACCCTGGATTTGGTCACTGTATTATATCCGCTTCCACAACCTGAATAAAATTCATCGAGCCTCACCTCGACGCTCGATGAGATGCCAGTTTGAGAGTCATGTTATCACACTCCCCACTGTGTTATTCCACCATCACTTTAATCTCGAGTCAGTAGTATGCCACCACACCATTGTGTTATATACGCCATTATGTATAATTATTGGCGCGCCTGTAATAATTTGTTGAGCAGCCTTAGCTCGACCTTGTAATATATTCTATGCTACTGGCTTATTGTATCAAGAATTTGTCTACCAGTGAGGAGGATTTCTCTCATACTGGACTCAAAAGATTGGTTTCTCAATAAATATTTTTATTGAAAAACCGGTCATGACACCTAGATAGGCGATAAACCTAGACTAGAGACTTGAGTGTTTAGGTAGGCCATGGCCGACACCCTCGTTGGGCTTCTGCTTGAAGGTTGCCGAGTACATGTCGTGTAAACGACGATAAGTGGTGAGAGCGTGTGTGAAGAAGTACACCCCTGCAGGGTTAACATCATCTATTCGAATAGCCGTGTCCGCGGAAATGGACTTCTCGGTTGCCTATAACAGTTCATAGCCAAGTGAAAGTGGATACTCTAAAACTCGCAAGATAAGTGTGAGTGCTATGGATGGCCTTCCCGTAGGGAGACGGGAGCGGATCCATAGTGGTGTATTGAATGGTGAATATGTGGACTCGTGTGCGCCACCTCAAAAGAGTTGCTTGCAGTCATAGTTCAAGTTAGCCACTGAGTCAAAGCTGGCTTGCTGCAGTTAAACTCCACTCCCCCCCTTTATTGATACCGATGCGTATGTAGATAGTTCTGATGTAAGTATTGCTGAGTACTTTTGTACTCACGTTTGCCTAATTTATGTTTTGCAGAGAGACTTCAGTCTCGCTAGTAGTTTCGCGTGGACTTTGACGTTTAGCTTCATACCTCAGCTATGATCTTGTGCCCTCGGCATGATCTGGTAGATAGTCAGGCTTCTCAGCCTTTTCCATTTGTAGATGTCTATACTCAGACATGTTAAGCTTCCGCATGTGCTTTGATTTGTATGCTATGATTGTTGGGTCATGAGACCCATGTTTGTAATATCTCGCTCCTCGGAGCCTAATGAATAAATATTGGAGTCGTATAGTTATGTTGTAATGCCATGTTGTATTTACACATATTGAGCATATTGTGTGTATGATTGAAATGCTTGCTATGTGTGGGATCCGACAATCTAGTTGTTTATGCTTGGCAGCCTCTCTTATGGGGAAATGTAGTCTAGTCCTCCTTGAGCCATAGTAGTCTGCTACAGCCCGGTTCACCGGAGTCCTGCTAGCCCAGCACTACTGCTCAGGACACTTGACTGGCCGGCATGTGTTTCACTTCGTTCCTGTTTCTGTCCCTTCGGGGAAATGTCACGCGGTGACATCCGGAGTCCTGCCTAGCCTGCTACAACCCGGGTCACCGGAGTTCTGTTAGCCCAGTGCTACAGCCCGGATTCACACGCTGCTGACCGACATGCTCGAAGTTGATTCATTTATGCCTGTCCCCATAGGTTAGTGCCGCTTTGGGTTCACGATTAGCCATGTCGGCCCGGGTTCTCTGTCATATGGATGCTAGCGACACTATCATATACGTGAGCCAAAAGGCGCAAACGTTCCCGGGCCATGGTAAGGCGACACTCGTGGGAATACCGTGCGTGAGGCCGCAAAGTGATATGAGGTGTTACCGGCTAGATCGATGTGACTTGTAATCGGGGTCTTGACACCGGCGACCACTACGGCCTTCGGGCGCCGGTGTGCTCTGTTTCAAAATTTAAACCTGACGGGTGGGACCCCATCGTCAGCCTCTCTATTTCTATTCAAACCGTTTCCCTAGAAAAATGCCTTCGGGTAAAGTATGCTTTCCCATTGGGTTGGCGTATTGCTAACCGAAAAGTTTTCTGTTTTTATAAACTAGCCCCTGGAAACTTTCTGTTTCATTACACATGAGTCCCTAGACTAAAACCCTTATAACTTTTTAACAAAAGATGATTTTGAATTGATTCTTTTTCTGTCATCTTTATTTTTCTGTCTAGTTTTTTTATCATATTTATTTGAAAAAAATTTGGAACAACTTTTATACACACACGGTATTTACGTTAGTATGCGATTTCTCTATACCGTAGATACCAGAGGAGGTGACGGAACTGCGAACTTCGCCGAGCTAGACTCCGACTACTCCGAACCAGGCAAACATGTTTGAACCTTTCATATGATGAGTGTTTTGCATGTTTGCTTAAATAGTTGTCTTATGGCATGTTTATAGAAGCATATTGTGAATGTTATATTGCATGCAAGGTAAGCTACAGGTGAGTTTCAAAGTTTGAAGTGCTCATATGGTGGTGAGATACCTGATCATGTGGTGGCATTATAGGTTGTAAGCTGGTATTGTTGAAGCATGCCAGTCTTTTGTCAACCGCGTAACTCCAGTGTTAACGTGGATCAAGTCTTGTTCCCGTTCGTACTACCACATGTTTTCTGCAAAGAATGCGGTTTAGTAAGTTGCAAACCTCTCTCCTTGTACACACCAAATATAGGGGCCGTGATGAGGGTTCCATGGCCCTGGATTAAAGCCCGTCATCCGGTCAAGGGGCATGGGTGTTTTCGGTTGGGACCAAGAGGGGGGCACCCCTTAGAGCGCGCGTTTATAAATTTGATCCCATGCTATTCGAGGTTGTAGCCTCCCCGTCTCAAAGTTTTTCTTGAACGTTGCCTAGGGTGACCCCTGGCAGCAGAATGTGGAATGGGTGTGTACTGGTCAGACGTGTTTCTTCTAAAATACCGTAAACGGAATTAGTCCTTTGTGACTACCGAAATTTGTTGGCTGTGGTTAAAGAGTACAAACTCTGCAGAGTCAAACCGTCCTAGTATCCATGTCCATGACCAGGGACTTGGACATCATCTCAGAGTCAGTGTCAGTCTCATTGTCGATCTCAGTGTCAACCCAGTGACAGCCTCCGGAGAATAAGCATGAAACTGAGAGTGGTAGACTCGGCTGAATGTTATTCATGTGAATGGACTAACCAGTTTATTATTATGAGCTGAGTATTTCCTGGTGATGATTTAAATTCGTGAACTACTTGAATTTGAATGATAAACTATAAGCCCTTTATGTGACGTCGCTCAGACGTCCGACTATGGCATTCTTGTTGTTTACTTTCGATATAAGCCCTTTATGTGATGTCGCTCAGACGTCCGACTATGGCATGCTTGTTATTTACTTTCGATATAAGCCCTTTATGTGATGTCGCTCAGACGTCCGACTGTGGCATTCTGGTTATTTACTTTCGATATAAGCCCTTTATGTGATGTCGCTCAGACGTCTGACTGTGGCTTGCTTGTTGTTTACTTTCGATATAAGCCCTTTATGTGATGTCGCTCAGACATCCGACTGTGGCACACTTGTTATTTACTTTCAT
Source organism: Triticum urartu (assembly GCF_003073215.2). Taxonomy (NCBI): domain Eukaryota; kingdom Viridiplantae; phylum Streptophyta; class Magnoliopsida; order Poales; family Poaceae; genus Triticum; species Triticum urartu. Next base: position 56,407,174 of record NC_053023.1, read on the forward strand.
TATAAGCTCTTTTCGAGATGTCGCCTAGACGTCTGACTGTGGCACGCACTGTTATTTACATTTCAACATAAGCCCTTTATGTGGTGTCCCCCTGACGCCCAACTGTGGCATGTTAATTTATGTTTACCTTTCGAGGCGTCGCTTCAGACATCCGATAGGTCTTCAGTTATTTTATTGGGATTTCGGGAGGCCTACCACCTAACTTCCTTTTAATTTATCGTGCAGTGAAAACATAATTATCCGAATGTGCATTACTAAGCTGCTCATGTGCATCATGTTTGCATTTGTTATATCTTATGTCCAAACTGTCTTGCGAGTACATTCAAAGTACTCACCTGGCTTGTTGATTTCGCCAGATGTTGACGAAGGCGATCTTATGGATGAAGAGTTCAATAGCTAGTCAGACGCCTAGAGGAGTCCCAGTCAGTCCCGTGCGATCCTGGAGTTGATCATTTGTATTATATACACTTCCGCTACCCAAATAAAATCATCGAGCCTCACTCTGACGCTTGATGAGCTGTAAGATTTTGGAGCCATGTCACCCACTTCACCGTGACATATCCACCACCACTTTTTATTACGAGTTAGTAGTTATGCCACCATACCTTCGGGTCATATCCGCCTTTATGTATAATATCGGTGTGCTTGTAATAAATTGTTGAGCATCCTCATCTCAACCTTGTATAATATTTAGTACTTATGGATTTCTGTATCAAGGATTTGTCTATCGGTAAGAAGGATTCTTCTTTACTGGTCAATACAAGCATCGGATTTTCAATAAATGTTTTGTTGGAGAACCGGTCCTGACAGGGTCAAAGCCACAGATACACATATCTCTCAGAAGTGACATATTACTGTGGGTGTCGTCGAGGTTGGTTTTTGATAGCTACACCCGAAATTAAAAAAATGCAATCGTACACCAACATACTTATGCATGGCTACTATTTAAAGTAGGGGCGCACAAGCAAACATTATTTAATTATGGCGATACAGGATCACACAATTTCAGGGTGTGGTCATACTAAGACTCGGTACTACTCGAGTGACTTAGTCTACCTCGTTTATATCTAAGCGGGTGTGCCTTGTGGAGGTCGAGGCTTCTCCAAGGGTTTCACCATCGGGGTTAGCTCGAGGGGGTTGAGGAACTGCAGGGTCGGGGTAGCGATGATGAACATCGCGGGGATTGTTGGCCACAATCCCATTGGAGCGTTTTCCCAAAAGGCAACGAAGCACTTCTAGGGACACCAAAGCACCTTGGTCGATGGCTGGGGTAGACCTCAAGGAATCGATCGGTTGACCGAACAACACAACTGGGTTGTCGGCGTCGGGCTCATCTTCTATTTTTGCCGGAGCTCGACGAACCAGCTCTCCATGAGCTGCGATCAGATCAAGGGTGATTTCATCGAACAGTTCCTCTCGTGCACTTACATAGCGCACCAGATGCAACAATGCAGGATCCGTCTCGTAGTCTCCGTTGGCAACCTGCGGTGGCCTACCATACCCGTCACGGCTGGGGTAGTAGTAGAACGAGCGACAGTTAACTCTGGGCGACAAGTGCCGGAGTTGAACTATTGCCTCTCGAGCAGCTAGCTGGATGGCTTGTGGCTCAAAGGAAGTTGTCCTTCCAGTGAACCTATAGGGGCATTCTGGCGATAGACCTCTATCATAGACGTGCACAGTGGCCCAAAATTGACGGCTCTCACCGCTCATGGACCCTTGGTACACAACATATTCTGGGGGCTCTTCTAATGCGAAGGCACGGCGGGTGAGGTTTGCTAACACGGTCACAAAACTTCCAAGGTAGGTTGCAGTGGTTTCATTGTGAATAATGGGTCCTGGCATTATGGATCGGTTTGGGGTAGAGGTTTTGCTGTGCTGGGTTGAGGCTAGCGTGCCCTTTTTATAGAAAAAGGGGACAGAGTCTTCCTTCGCACGCTCGCGAATAAGACATTTTAGGTGTCGGTCACTGGCGCATGATTTACAGGCTAGGCTGATAAGTTGGGCACCGAGTGCCAAAAGGTGTCGGGGTCACTTTGTGGCTATCTTGCACGAGAATCTTGGCCGGGGTTAGGTTAAGGTCTGGTGGGTTGGTTAACCTTGGTTTTTCGACCTTGCTAAGATAGGATTAGCCAATGGTCACCCTGGCTCTGATACCAAGTTTGTCAGGACAGGGTTTTCGGGATATTAATTTCCCAAAAATGGCGCTTGTGCTCACCAGCCCCAGGATTACTGTTAGCTGATGAGGCACCAACTTGATACAGAAACTCCAAGCAAAATACAAGATATGTAGTACAAGACCATTCTGGCCTATGAGTACAACAAATGTTTCTAGTGGTTGATGGCGGAAGCGGTTTGAGGTTCATCAGTGGCCATGGGACACCATTTCCCACAGGAACAGCTGACTAGGATAACTCCTATCTTCGCGAGGCTGCTATCAGCAGTGCGTATGTTCCGGGGCTGTCATCACAATGCTCCTCTCCACGCAAGAAATCTGGCCAAGACAATAGCCAGGGACAAGCCATTGAGTACTTTTGAATGTACTCGCAAACATTATGAACACGGATATAATATAACAATTGATAATCATGCTCTGAAATATTCTATGATCATACGTTAGCCACGAAAAAAAATTGTGATGCACGCAAGCAAGCTATTCATATAGGACATGAATAAACAACCCGAGAATGAAAATAAAATGCACCAATCGGGTGTCTGAAGCGACGCCTCGAAATGATAATAACATAAAACATGCCTCAGTCGGGCGTCGCAGCGACACCGCATAGAAGGGCTTATAAGTAACTGAAATAAGAAGCATGCCACAGTCGGGCGTCTGTACGACACCATATAAAGGGCTTATAAGAAACTGAACTAACAAGCATGCCACAGTCGGGCGTCTGAGCGACACCACATAAAGGGCTTATAAGTAACTGAAATAACAAGCATGCCACAGTCGGGCGTCTGAGCGACACCACATAAAGGGCTTATAAGTAACTGAAATAATAAGCATGCCACAGTCGGGCGTCTGAGCGACACCACATAAAGGGCTTATATAAGAATAATCATAGTGAATATCTAGGAGGTAGAACCGTCCCATGGACACTCAATAATTAAAATAATGTAAATGTAGTCCATAATAATAATAATCATAATCATCAAGAGTCACAAGTCATGATCCATGTTCCGGTTTAGCAGTTTTTCCTCCGAAGACCGACACTAAGACCGACACTTGACCCATCCCAGACTGTAGTCCTAACCATGGACATGGCTATTCGAATAGATATAATCTCTGCAGAGGGTCTACTCTTTACCCACGAGTAACGGACTTCTTTAGTCCATCGGGACTAATTCCGTCTACGGTCTTTTGATTGAAAACACACCCGACTGCACACACCAGCCTAACTTACCGGTGTCTGGAATCACCCACGACACCCGTTAAGCGAAACTCTAAGTGGGGAGGCTATAACCTCGATTAGCATGGGATCACAAAACTTATACCACACGCAAACTAGGGGAGCTACCCCTTCGGCTCCAACCGAAACACCCATGCCCCCGGACCAGGTGGCATGCCTACCGGAGGCCTTCGGTATCTTCCACCATGGCCTCTCTATACGGTGTGTGCTAGGAAGGGGTTGACAACTTACTGAACCATACCCTACCTGTGGCAGGGACAAGTGGTAGTACGAAACAAGTATGGGGGTTACTGGAACAAGACTCGATCTACGGTCAACTCAAGAGGTTTAAGTATTCCCTGCTTGGTTAACATACAAATATTTTTCAACCAACAGACAAAATCACCACTCATCATACCTCACTATGCCATACTGGACACAACTGCCTTGACGAAGACCGGAGACAATGTCAGGACCCCGATTCCAAGTCACATCGATCTAGCCGGTAACACCTCATATCACTTTACGGCCTCACGCACGGTATTCCCACGGGTGTCACCTTACCATGGTCCGGGACCGTTTGCGCCTTTTGGCTCATGTATATGATAGTGTCGCTAGCATCAATATGGCAGAGAACCCGGGCCGACATGGTTAGTCATGAACCCAAAGAGGCACCAACCTATGGGGACAGGCATACATGAATCACATCGAGCATGTCGGTCAGCAGCGTGTGAATCCAAACTGTAGCGCTGGGCTAACATGACTCCAGATGTCACCGCGTGACATTTCCCCGAAGGGACAGACATAGGAACAAAGTGAAACACATGCCGAACAGTCAAGTGTCCTGAGCAGTAGTGCTAGGCTAGCAGGACTCCGGTGAACCGGGCTGTAGCGGACTACTATGGCTCATGGAAGCACTAGACTACATTTCCCCATAAGAGAGGCTGCCAAGGATAAACAACTAGATTGTCGGATCCCACACATACCAAGCATTTCAATCATACACACAATATGCTTGATATGTGTAAATACAACATGGGATCACAACATAACTCTACGAGGAGCGAAATATTACAAACATGGGTTTCATGACCCAACAATCATAGCATAAAAATCAAAGCACATGCGGAAGCTTAACATATCTGAGTACAGACATCTACAAATGAAAAGGCTAAGAAGCCTGACTATCTACCAGATCCTGCCGAGGGCACAAGATCATAGCTGTGGTATCAAGCTAAACGTCAAAGTCCACGCGAAACTACTAGCGAGACTGAAGTCTCTCTGCAAAACATAAATTAGGCAAACATGAGTACAAAAGTACTCAGCAATACTTACATCAGAACTATCTACATACGCATCGGTATCAATAAAGGGGGGGAGTGGAGTTGAACTGCAGCAAGCCAGCATTGACTCAGTGGCTAACCTGAGGTGGCGCACACGAGTCCACATATTCACCATTCAATACACCACTATGTATCCGCTCTCGTCTCCCTACGAGAAGGTCATCCATAGCACTCACACTTATCTTGCGCCTTTTAGAGTATCCTCTATCCCTTGTCTATGAACTGTTATAGGCAACCCAGAAGTCCTTTACCGCGGACACGGCTATTCGAATAGATCATTTATAACCCTGCAGGGGTGTACTTCTTCACACACACTCTCGCCACTTACCACCATGTACACATCGTGTATCTCGGCAACCTTCAAGCGGAAGCCTCGCGAGGGAGTCGGCCACGACCTGACTAACCACACAAGTCTCTAGTCTAGGTCTATCGCCTATTCGGGTCCATCCGCGAGGAGATCCGGCCAGAGTTTCGCTCACAGTTCCCGAGACACCAAACGGGTGCCCGGTACACCGTGCCATGGTGTATCTACCGCATCATAGCCCACCCCTAGGGTCAGCGCTACGCACGGCCACCAACACATATCCTACAAACACCAGAAACTAGTTGCAACTCCTGGACAGAGGACAAGGGCAGTTAATAAGTCGAGAGGGTCCATTGGTTTCGGGCCCAATGCATGGTAGTAGCTGTTCATGGATCACAAACACAGAACTCAGTTCCTAAGAACGGTTTCAATGAGACAACCCACCATGTACTCCTAGATGGCCTCTCACCGCTACCTTTACCAAATCGTGTTCACACACTTAGCTCACACACAGTAGGTCATGTTCAACACTGTTCCAATTCATCCCCGATGAATCAGACCTGACTAAACTCTAAGCAGTAGCAGGCATGACAAGCAAGCATGAATGAGTAGGCACATCAAGGCTCAAACAACTCCTACTCATGCTAGTGGGTTTCATCTATTTACTGTGGCAATGACAGGTCATGCAGAGGATAAGGGGTTCAACTACCGCTGCAAGTAACAGATGAATCGTTGTTGTCCTAATGCAGTAAAAGAGAGCAGGAGCGAGAGAGTGGGATTATATCAGAATGAACAAGAGGGTTTTGCTTGCCTGGCACGTCTGAAGATAATATAGCTCTTCATCGGTGTCATCGAACTCATCGTCGAAACCAAGTCTATCGAGAAGGGACAACTTCCGGCAATAAAGAAGGAAACACAATCAACGGAATGCAACAATATGATGCATGCTCATGACATGGTAATATGCTATTAATTGAACTAATGCAACTAGCAACCATATTAAATGAAGTTGGTTTGAACCCTAGGTTCAAATTCAAACCCCATATGTGCTTTCTTAAATGCCATTTAATTGAATTGTCCTAAACAGAGGATATAAGTTGCTCTAACATGCATGCAAATGCCATAAACAGATTCTTCATATTTTTCTGATAATTTTTCATATATAAATTATTTCATTTGGAGTTACGGTTGAATTTCTATGATTTTTGGAAGTTTAGGGCATTTTCTGGAATTTCCTGAATACGAATAAATCCAGAAAATGAGTTATTGCGTCATCACTGCGTCATTGTGACGTCAACTGGTCAACAACGCCTAACTAGTGTCAAACCTGACAGTGGGACCCATATGTCATCCACCCAGCTAATTAATATAGTTAATTAGCCTTAAATTAAACCTAACTAAAATGTCAGTGGGGCCGGGGCCCACACGTCAATGACCCAGGATTAGATTAGCAGGGTCATTAGCCTAATTAACTTATGGTTAGGCCGGAGTTTAGCCGGCGGCGACAGCACGCGCGGCGGAGGCTCACCGGAATTCCTCCTCCGACGGCCTGAAGCGCGGCAGAGGGCATCTACGCGTTGCTCGTGCTCGTCCGCATCGAGCAGTGCAAGCAACGGTGGCTAGGGCGGCCCGTAGCAACGGCAATGACGACAACTACGATGGCCGGAGCTCGGGCGTGAGCGCGGGTAGTGCTGCAGTGCGCGAGCTAGCGAACTGAGGCGCTAGTGGGGGCCTACGCGATGCGGTGAGTGGGTTGGGCGCGTCAGGCGGACCATTTGGTCGCCGGGGTTGCGTCGGTGGCGAGCGCAGGCGGCAGTGGGTTTGGGCGTAGGCAGTCCGGTGGCTACGGAGGCCTATGGGGAAGAAGAGAGGGATGGGCAGGGTCAGAGGTTGACGGCGAGTCAGACGAGGAGGTCAGCGAGCTCGGAGACGGTCCGGAGCAGTCGGGGCGACAAGGGGGATCTCCGGCAATCGGCGAGGAAGAAGATGATGTTGGCGGCATCACAGGGCGACCCAGCTCCTATGACTCCGTGAAGAAGATGAGGACGGCATGGCAGAGCTCTCGGACGTGTCAGGGGAGCAAGGGGGTGGTTGTGGCTGCGCGAGCGCTGGTCGGCGGCGATGGCTTCGGGAGAGGGGACAGGGGCGGGTAGAGAGAGTGGCGAGTGGGGGAGAGGGGACAGGGGCTTCGGGGCATCTCCGTGGCGTCGCTAGAAGGGGCCGGGGAAGCCGGAGGTGGCCAGAGTAGGGTGGAGGTGGCGCGCGTGCGGCGAGCACACGCCCGTCGTCCTCCTGGCAGCAGCTGGAAGAAGACAATGGAAGGAGGTGGGCTGGGCCAACAGTGCTGGACCACAGCTGGGCCGCCAGCTTTGCTTTCTCTCTCTCTCTGCTTTCTGTTTTATTTTTTTTTGTTTTCTAATATTTCTGCAAGTTTGTGGCTTTTCTAAAAATACCTAGGCACTTCCAAAAATCACCAAACTGCTCATGCTCACTGTATGGAATAAACCCCACATGGAACATTTCAGTTTAGGATTATTTGGACATTATTTCTTATATAACAAAAATAATTCCAACCCAAATATATTATTGATTTAAATCAAAGGCCCAAATAACTTATTTCTGTGACTCCAAAAATATTGGTTTGTATTTCACCTCATGCCAATATTTTCACAGAATAACAGGAACATTTTCTTGGACTCATTTGATGAGATTTAAATGTTTGTTATTTTCAGGGGGTTTCTGAGGCTTTGAAAATTCCTCAATTCAAATTTCATTTGAATTTAAACATGATGCACACATGGAAGCTGGCATAGGTCAGAGCAGAATTAGGGATGTGACAAGTCACCCCCACTAAACAAGAATCTCGTCCCGAGATTCAAGACGTGAGGTAAGAGGACAGAGGGGAATGCATCAAGCACAATCTTCTTGATCCAAGTTGCACTTGATAAGAACGTTGATTCGATCACCATCATTGTCTCGATGTCCTGCTCTGAGAACTCCAACTAACATGACAAATGAGAGGAAAGGGAAATCTCTAGAAGGATCGAGCTTATCGAAGATCGAACAACTTAGGATCAACTCATGGAGCGAGACGCTGAAACATCTCTCGAGCTGAGACATGGAGCATACGTCCAGAGGGATGGTGTGAAACACATGACAAAGGATCACTAGGTAGGCAACAATTATACATCTAAAAGGGTGGTGAACGGTTGCCAATGTAGCGAGGAGTTGAGTTTCCAAGACACCGAAACGAGACATCTTGGAGGAGGGTGACCTGTAGAATCATCCCTTAAGTGGCAAAAAGAATTACTTTCGATTTAGAGAACATTGAAATTCTCTATACCAAATTGAGGCAATTCGCCAACAATCGTTTGGCGGGGTATGAAAGGATGGCATATCCGGATTCGAATGGATGATTTGGACTACCTTGTTGAAGACAACACGATGGATGTTTTTTGCTTATCGTCGAAAATGGATGGGACGCATGGTAGACTGACACAATGACGGGTGCAAGCTGGGAACAAAATGCAAATACTGGGAATGATTCTAGTGACTGGGGAAAAGCTCAACAGACAAGAGTGATTCCCCTGTTTGAATGGTTATAGCATAACCGAGGAAACCGAGAGTACAAGGACCCCTAAGGAACAACTTCTAGAATAAGTTGCACGAAATCCTCATGGAGAAGATGGTCAAATAGCTCAATCAAGATACTACAGTGATAGATCTTCTGGCTAGGTGTGTCGGCCAGAACATCAACATTGTTGGGACTTACATCATAGATCTTGGAAAAGTTCCAACCATCATATCTGCCTAACACTACTAGGAAAAGGGCTATAGATAGGATTGACACTAATGGCGCACCAGGGAAATAGTGCGCCACTACTATATACTAATGGCGCACCAGGGAAGTAGTGCACTACTACTATATACTAATGGCGCACAAGTTGGTGATGCGCCATTAGTGTGGAAGGCACTAATGGCGCACCAGAAAACTAGTGCGCCACTAGTGATATTTTTTTTTCATTTTTACATACATACTAATGGCGCATACTACCGAAGTGCGCCATTACTATTTCTAACTAGTAATGGCGCACCACACATGGAGTGCGCCAGTACTTATTTTTATTTATTCTTTTCTTTGCAAAACTACTAATGGCGCACCGCCTCACAGTGCGCCATTACTAGTTTAAACTACTAATGGCGCACCCTGTAAAAGTGCACCATTAGTATATATATATATTTACTTTTCTGCAAAACTACTAATGGCGCACCACCTGCAGGTGCGCCATTAGTAACCAGGGTTACTAATGGCGCATTTGCAGGTGGTGCGCCATTAGTAACCTGGGACCCCAACAAGATATTTTGGACAGCCCCACACCTACCCACTCACTTTCCCCACTTCATTCCCTCCACCTCCTTCTCCAAGCTTTCGGCTGCCTCCTCCTCCTCACCTCATTTACACCATAGATTCATCAAAATTAAGTGGTGAAATTACCTTTTTTTGATAGGTAAGTAAGGGGAAAGCTATCTTCATGATGTAGATCTAGTTTTTTTCTCCCTAGCTCGCTCCAACAACGTGCACATGCACTTTTTGTGGCCTAGCTAGATCTATGTATGTTTGTGCTGTTGCATGTGTTTGTGGTGTTGCATATATGTTTGTGTTTGCAGGTACCGGTATTTGAAATGTGATAGTTGCCAATATTTTGCTGGGATGATGATTCATTTCCGTTTCGGCGAGAATTTTGGCAATATGCATTCTTTTTGGTCCTATTTTTAGGGAAGGTCATGCCAAATTTTTTCTTGGTTCTAAAATATCGTTTTGCTCTACCCCGCAGGCGACCATGGTCCGCACGATGACCGAAGGCATCGTGAATAGGTTTTTGAGCTCCACGAAGGCCGAGATGCTTCAAAAGAACGAGACGGAGATAAGATGTCCGTGTCGAAGATGCAAGCTGAAGAGCCTTATTGCGGACCCGGATTCCGGGCAGGTGCGGGACCACCTGCTCTTGCGTGGTTTCATGGATGGCTATCGGTGGCTAGGTGATGAAGATGACTATGAAGTCGTCCATGGGGGCCGGGCAAGAAATGAGGAAGGGCAACAAGACAGGTACCACCGCGGCGAGGGCGGGCGAGAAGATGAAGAATCTCAAGGACATGATCACGACGGTGATGCTGTACACAGTCATCATGTAGAAGATGTCGTACATGATGATGAGGAAGATCAAAACGAAGGGCATGATCATGAAGATGAAGATGCCAGAGTAGATGACGATGGAGGCTGGGTGCAGGACCCTCATACTGAAGAGCTGCTTCTCAAGAAGACGGATAACGCAAGAGCTGCCGCCCGAGAGAAAGCCAAGCTGGATCAACTGGAGATAGAAGCGGTTACTCCATTGTATGAAGGATGCAGGCCCGAGGATACCCGCCTGAAAGTAATGCTCATGGATCTGGAGATGAAGGTAAAACACAAAATGACCGACGCATGCTTCGACGAGAACATGTCATTCTGGCACGAACGTCTTCCCAAGGGGAACAAGTGCCCGACCAGTTTCGAGGAGGCGAAGAAAATCGTGTGTCCTCTAGATTTACCGCACGTGAAATACCATGTGTGCATGAACAATTGCATCATTTATCGGGACGAGCACGCGGAGTCTACCATATGTCCGGTGTGCGGCGTCACTCGATACAAGAAGAGGAAGAAAGCTCCTCGAAAATCGGTGTGGTACTTTCTGATCACTCCTCGTCTGCAGCGGTATTTCGCGGACCCTAAGGTAGCAAAGCTCCTGCGTTGGCACGCGGATAGGGAGGAGAAGAAGCGGGTAGATGACGGAAATGATCCGGAGATAAATGAAAAAGACAAGATGCTGAGTCACCCTAAGGATGCGAGCCAGTGGCAAGTGTTGAACTTCAAATACCCAGAATTTGGGAAGGATCCAAGGAACACCGTGCTGGGCGCGAGCACCGATGGAGTCAATCCGTTTGGCAGCCAGAGAAGCACACATAGCACGTGGCCTGTGTTTGTGTGGATGTACAACCTTCCCCCCTGGTTGTGCATGAAGAGGAAGTACATTCACATGAGTATGCTAATTGAAGGGCCGAAACAACCAGGGAACGACATCAATCTGTATCTGGGGCTGCTGAAAGAGGAGCTAGACACGCTGTGGAAAATGCCAGCCAATACGTGGGAGGCCGCGGAGAAAGAATATTTCCCTATGAGAGTCGCACTGCTCACGATGGTGCACGACTATCTCGGTTATGGATATCTCGCGGGGTAGGTAGTCCACGGATTTTCTGGATGCGTAAGGTGCATGGATGACACAACGTATCGCCAGCTAGAGAGATCCCGGATCTTCGAAAACCGTGTTCATGGGACATCGAAGGTGGCTTCGCGATGGTGACCCGTGGAGGAAACGCAAGGATCTGTTCGATGGTGAAACCAAACCCCGAAAACGCCCGCGTACAAGGAGCGGCGAGGAAATAGACGAGCTGTTGAAAAATTGGAAAGATTGCCCACTGCCGGGAAAGAAGCAAAAGGCGCCAGAGCCGAGAAAGAAGCGACAGGCGCCAGAGCCGCTGGTGAAGGTATGGAAAATGAGGTCTGTTTTCTGGGACTTGCCGTACTCGAAGATCCATCGTGTGCCTCACAGCCTTGATGCCATGCATATCACGAAGAACGTGTGTGAGAGTCTGCTTGGTACCCTGCTCAACATGCCAGAGAGGACCAAAGATGGGCCGAAAGCAAGGGCAGACTTGAAATCAATGGGCATCAGGCAGGAGCTTCAAGCTAATGATGATGATGATGATGAGGCGAAGCAGGACACAAAAACTCGTCGGAAAGGCAAAAAGGCCAAGAAGACCGGAAGTGACTACCCTCCCGCGTACTTCACTCTAAGTCAGGAGGAGATCGAGCAGTTTTTCACCTACCTCGTACGAGTAAAACTTCCTTACGGTTATGCGGGGAAGATAAGCAGATACCAAGACCCAGCGAAGCAGAAGTTCAGCGGTATGAAGTCTCACGACTGTCACGTGCTGGTGACGCAGATACTTCCAGTTGCAATCCGTGGGATCATGGATGCGCACGTCCGTGAAACGCTATTTGGCCTATGCATCTTTTTCGACGTCATCTCTCGGAAGTCGATTGGCGTGAGCCAACTCAGAAGGCTACAGGAAGAGATCGTGGTGATACTATGCGAGCTTGAGATGTAATTCCCGCCGGCATTCTTTGACGTTATGGTTCATCTGCTGGTCCATATCATGGCGGATATCATCCAACTCGGGCCGACGTTCCTGCACAGCATGATGCCGTTCGAAAGGATGAATGGTGTCATCAAAGGATACATTCGCAACATGTCACGTCCAGAGGGAAGTATAGCCAGGGGCTTTCTGACTGAAGAGTGCATCTCCTACTGCACGAATTATCTAGGTATTGAGAACCTCGTTGGTTTGCCCGTCAATAGTCACCTCGGTAGGCTCGCTGGATGGGGTCACCGTGAGGGTCGCTGCGAAATGCATGTTGACTTCGAGGGTCGACTCGCCGACTTTGAAAGAGCAAACCTAGTCGTGCTACAACACCTAGACGTGGTCGATCCTTGGGTGGTAGAGCACAAAACCTTTATTGAGAAGACGTACAATGACCGAGGCGAACATAGGACGGACAGAGATATAATCAAAGAGCACAACTCATGTTTCACGTGTTGGTTCAAGCAGAAGCTTCTGTCGTATATTTTACATGAGGATTCTTCCATGGAAGAACAACTCATATTCGCCTTGTCACAGGGCGCCGAGCACAACCTGATGACCTATGAGGCATACGATATCAATGGCTACACATTCTACACCGAGGACAAGGACATGAAGAGCGATGGTTATCAGAACTCTGGGGTAACGATGGAATTCTACACCGGTAACGACAAGGACAGATACTATGGAAGGATCGAGGAGATCTGGGAGCTGAGCTACGCTGGAGAGAAGGTCCCGATGTTCCGTGTCAGATGGGCCAAGAGCGTTCCAAAAGAAGACCGGTATTTCACCACCATGGTTATACCCGAAGCCAAATCCAAGACCGCGGGCGCAAACGTCATCACGAAAATGAGCCATGGGTGCTGGCTTCCCAAGTGGACCAATGCTTCTTCATTACCGACCCGTCAAAGCCCAGTCGTGTTGTTGTGAGGAGAGGCAAAAGGAAGATCATCGGAATGGATGGAGTAGCCAATGAGCAAGACTTCGACAAGTACGGCGACCCGAAGATCGAACATGACGACGACGATGAAGTAGCAACACACACCACAAGAAGAAGCAGGACCACCCTACCTAAGGGACGTCCGTTCCACAGAAGAACTCCATTTGTGAAAAAGAAGGGCAAGAAGATTGTGAACAAATAGCTAGCTAAGATCGATTGTATTTAAATCGTCGTCTTCATTTCTCGATTGTATTTCATGGGCACTTTTGGATATCATGAATATTTTTAAATTTCATGGGCACTTTTTGAATTCATGAGTACACTCGATCTCGATCCCCCTCCACCGCCGCCGACGAGCACCCGCCCCCCCGCACCCTCCCCCGCTCCACCGCCGCCAACGGGCACCCCCCGCACCCTCCCCCGCTCCACCGCCGCCGCCGATGATATTTTCAAGTAACAAATTTGAATATATTTTTTAAAAAATTATTACTGTTTTTATAAAAAAAATATTACTGTTATGATTTAAACAAGCTTGAACATATTTAAACACAAATAAATATCAAACAACATTTAAAATGCAAAAAAAATAAAATATTGCGGAGCCTGGGAATCGAACCCAGGACCTCCTGGTGTGTGTGCTACGTGCTGACCAGTCAGGCTAGTGGGCGGGTTCTGATGTGGATTGGGTTAGGTGCAATATAACCTATGCTCGAACTGTAATAAAAAAATCTAATGGCGCACCGCTGTGGGGTGCGCCATTGCTATCTAAAAAAAGATTTCTAATGGCACACCACTGCGGGGTGTGCCATTGCTATCTAAAAAAAGATTCCTAATGGCGCACCGCTGCGGGGTGCGCCATTGCTATCTAAAAAAAGATTTCTAATGGCGCACCGAGGTGTGGTGCGCCATTAGTAAGCTTCCCCCTAGCTATCTCCCTCTCCCTCGCCAGATCCCCTTCGACCCTGTCTCCCTCGCAATCAGATCCATCCGTGCGCAACTGTTCCCCATCGATCGATCGACCCACCCCCAACCCAACCCCAGAAGTGAGCGAGCGACCGCCTAGGGTTTCGACCGCCGCCGTCCGCCGCGCCTCATCCTCCCGTCCGTCGCCTTCGCCGCTCCGTCGCCCCGTGACCCTCGCCGCTCCGTCGCCCCGTCGCCCTCGCCGCTCCGCCCCAACCAAGGTGCTCCCTCCCTCCGCTTCTCCTCTCCCGCCCACCCCAAGGTTGCTCTACAATTCTTCCCTTCCATCTGGTAGCTAGGTCTAGGTCTAAGTCTAGCTGCCACCCGACCCGACCTGACCCCAGTACGTAGTGGTGAAGGAAATGGGGTAGCTCGTGCTAGGGATTCCGTGATTATCTTCTACTAGGGATTGTTTATTAGATGCAAATCTGTCAGTGCTCTGCTATATTCACTGAATTCCCTTCCTTCATGGGAACGATGGCTGCCGCTAAATTGACTTTACTTCCATTTGACTGCACTGCATCCATGATATCATCTCTTCTGTTTGTTACTGTCGCCTGGAGTAGAGTAGAGTAGAGTAGATGCATATTATCCAGCGGCAGGACCAGGGCAGGTAGTGATGAATCTATGTACCCTTTCCTTTGTATAAGCAACACCTCACCTGACATGGCATGGGACTAGTGTCTGTCTACGAGTATGCTGTTGGCTGCTAAGGTTTGGCTTCTACCAAGCAGGCCGGTGATTTTCTTTCTTTCTAATAAAACCCTGAACCAGAGCTCAATAAAATATGCCTCATGGTAACAACCATGAAGCGACAGTCTGTATGCTCTTAACTATACGATGTTTGCAGTCACCAGCTTCTATTCTGTGATACACTCCTCAACCACTCGGTCCTGGATACTTATTCTCCTTGTGTTTGCTTTGCTTTGTTTTCAAACTCAAGCACTTGGTAGCAGCTAAATTTCAGATATGTACATGTCGTGCGTGTCTCCTAGGACGGCTGCATTTCCTCATTGCTGAAATCTGCACATTTGTATGCTGTCCTGACTAGCTCGTTTCTCTATGTTGGATTGGAAGGGTGGCTCAGATGCAAACTTTTTATTATTTAAGATTTCTTTTCTTTTAGGATTTATTTTCTTCTAGGACTAGGTTTTTATTATTTTTCTGTTGTGATTGTTTTTTGAGCTCTTTCTTTTTCGTTTCCTACAATCCTTATCCTAATTATCTTAAATTGTTATGATGTGTGTAACAGGATTAGATCTTGGATTTGCTAGTGGACTTTGGGAGTTTCTTAGCCAGCTTGGTGACTCCATATTTTTCACTATTTCAGCAATTCTTTTGTAAGCATTAAACTTTCAGCACTATATTTCTATCTTATGTGTACAAAAAAATTGTATAGAAATATGCTGAATTTTCTGCTCTAATTGTTGCTCAAAGAAATTTAGCAAAAAAATGGGGTCCTGGGAGACGCCGCTGCTGCTTGAGGCCCTTGAGAGGCCCTTCGTGTCGTGATGATTTTGCAGGTACCCCGAGAGGCCCTTGAGTTTGCCGGAATGTCGATTAACTTCCGTTCCGGCGAATTCGGGTACTCCATATGTCCTATTTTCAGCAAAGGTCATGCTGAAATTTTCCGTGAATTTTAGCATGACTTTCCTAAAAATCAGACATATGAGGTACTTGCTACTAATGCATGGGCCGGGGTATCTTAGTACTTAATTAAGTAGGATCAACAGCCCCTTTATTCTTGTTGCATTAAACCATAGGTGGCAATAGAGCCAAGTGATTAGGCCCAACTTAGAAATTCTCCTCAGCATCGATAAATTCTAGATGATAAACCCAACATAGGTAGCAATAGAGCCAACTGATTAGTGCCAAGTGATTAGGCCCAACCTAGGGTGCCTCGGCATCGATAAACCCTAAATGATGAAAACTTAGCATTTAGGGTGCCTCGGCGTCGACAAACCCTAAATGATGAAACCTTGGCTTTTAGGGTGCCTCGGTGTCGATGAGAACCTAAATGATGTACGCTTAGGCTTTTAGGGTGCCTCGGCATCGACAAACCCTAAATGATAAAAGCTTAGCTTCTAGGATGCCTCGGTGTCGACAAACCCTAAATGATGAGACCATGATCTTGTTCCTTGACAATAGCCAACTTTTTGACCAATTTTTTTCCTATTTAGAGCGAAACATGGCCCACAACGATGAGGCTGGCTGTTCGGGCGGCAAGCAATTCTGGGAGCTGTCCCAGGAGTTGGAGGAAGAAGCTCATCGCTATGAGGACGCCGTGGAAGACACCAATCCTGACTACACAACCCCTAGTGGCGTCGGGGATGGCACCACTGATGATGGCGCCACCGATGCCACCACTGATGATGGCGGCGCACGCACATATGGCAGCCAACCGAAGAGGCAACGGAAGGACCGGCGCTCGAACATGCTCGGCACCGTCAGGGAGGAATTTACTGAAGTGAACTCCGACGGGCATCCGACGGCGCCCAAACACGTAGTCAAGGGGTACTCGATTCAGCTCGGGTGCATTCTCCGGAGCACCGCCTCGATCAACACCGAGAACCTAAGGCATAAGGACCGAGGGAATTTGTGCAGCCTCCTCTTCACGAAGCTACACAAACGATACAAGTTCCCCGCTGAGTTCGCAAACACACGCCTCTCGGGTAATAAAGTTAATGGTGCGGCCCTCACGACGATGAGCACGACCTGTCTACTTGGAAAAGCATGGTGAAGGCAATGATTGACAAAGGTGATAGTTATGAGAAGATCAAGGCGAAATATCCTTTAATGAGAGAAGATGACTACAAGGAGTTCAAGATCAAGTGCGAGAGCCCCGCAACCTCCGAATTAAGTCAGTGGGGGAAAGAAATGCGTCAGTTGAACATAGGGGTCGACCAACTCGGTCCCGGCGGTTACAGAGTGGTGGAGCCTGTATGGGACAAGGAGGACGCGGAACGTGCCAAGCAAGGCCTACCGCCCTGCTTCGAGAAATACAGTGACAAGCAGACCAGGAACTTTCTCAGGGCCCGGTACAAGGAGGACCCGGTAACAAAGGAGCTTACCACGGATCGAAAGACCAAGGAGCTTGAGCTTGTTCTCGTAAGGAATACACCCCCGCGTAATTAGCTCCATATGGTTGCATTCTAATTAATCCCCAATATTTCTAAATGGTTCACATTCCTTCCGCAGGACAAAGAAAGCAGTAGCGCGGGGTCGTCTCAGAGCTCCCCTTTTGACACCCCTTTGAATAGGGCATTGAACGTAATGAAAAACAGGGATAAGCTCAATAAGCCGACGTCAGCTAGTCGTGTGGCCAGAAATGGCTAGTCCACAAAATGGTCGTCATACTATGGCGCTGGTGGGCGAAAGGAGAAAAAGACCAGCTCG
Organism: Triticum urartu; assembly: GCF_003073215.2. Taxonomy (NCBI): domain Eukaryota; kingdom Viridiplantae; phylum Streptophyta; class Magnoliopsida; order Poales; family Poaceae; genus Triticum; species Triticum urartu. Next base: position 56,424,748 of record NC_053023.1, read on the forward strand.
GAAAGCCAGTCGCGCGAGGTTGAAGCACTCAAGGCGCAAGTGGCGCGGATTCCGGAGATGGTCCAAGAGCAAGTGCAACAACAACTGGGATCGACGCTTACCGGCATTATGCCTACCTTGATTCTTGGGATAACGACATGGATTGCGAGTGGCCAACAGGGGCCGCCCCTGATTCCCAGCTTCACGGCCAGCAACTCACACAACGCGCAGGCGGCGCCATTGGTGTCTCCGGCGGCGGCGGTATTGGTGTCTCCGATGCCGGCATTGGAGCTTAATGCACCCGTGTGTACGCCGGCCGACACCTCGCCAGCAAGAGGCCCCTCCGTTGGTTGCACGCCCGCCATTGGCGGTGCCTCGACATTAGCCGATCTCGACGGCATCACGGTAACTAAGCCTTTCGGCCGAGGACTTCATCTCCTTGCCTTTGACTGGGCATCCCTGACGCCCTACATGTTTTCGCAGGGCGCCGCCAACGTTCCTTGCACTCTCCTTGTCGGGTGGTAGGTGCGACATACGCCAACGGGTGGCTTATCATTGTGGGAGCCAGTAAAACATCACCGGTGCCTGGAAACAGGATGAGGCGAAGACATGCACGCCGGCGAATCTTACCAAGCTTTAGGGCTCTCCGTGGAGATAACACCCCTACTGCTGCTCTGCGGGGTCTCCGCATGATCACTAGATGAACAAGTAGCTACACAATGCTCCATGAGCTGTTTGGTGGGAGGAGGAAGAAGGGCACGGCTTGCTCTCTTCTTATCCTTGCGCGGTGTCTCAAACTAGCAGGGATCAACCCTTTGCATGGGTGTCCCGGGGGGTTTATATAGGCCTACCCCCCGGGGGTAAAATGGTAATCCGGCTGGGTGTGGGGCCCAGCCGTCTGTGTCTACGCTCGCCGGCTTCTACACTGGCTGCCGGGGCCCGCCGGCTGGTGAGTCCCACCGGCTGCCGGCTACTGGGCCCGCCGGCTGGTGGGTCCCGCCGGCTGCCAGCTGCTAGCCGACAGTCAGGCCCCACCGTCCAGGGCCTTGTTGGGGGCTGGTTGCTATTGCTCGATCCTGGTGACGAGGGCCTCGTCGAGGTAGGCGTGGATACAGTGCCGCCGTCTGGCGGGCGATAGCTGTAGCCTCACCGCATCTTGTCTCCTTAATGGGGCGTCTCCTTCGAGGGAGGTGGTATGCCGGCTATGGAGAGCCGGCTTTGTCTCGGGCCGACTCGGGGATGCACGGCCGCCTTCGGGTGTCTCTCTGCCCGAAGGGGCCCACCGCCCGTGGGCCGTACTGGTAGTCCATCGTGGATGACATCAGGGTCAATGTGGCAATAGTGCCGCGCCGGACGGGTCATGGCCACCCGTACGGCGTACCGTGCTAGTCGTGCTCCGGGATTCAGGGGTGGCAGGCTTCACTGTAGCCACACCACGTCACATCGCCGTTAAGTGGATGCAAACTTTGAGGGTACGGTCTTGACCACTTTGTGGGAGCCGACTTCTTGGAGTCGGCCTTCTCGCGGTCGGATTCTCGAAGCCGGCCCTCCCATGGGTTTCTTCACGAGGGTAAAGTCGGGCCGCCTTCCGATAGCCGGCCTGGGAGACAGCCGACAAGGGGAAGGCGGCCCCACGTCTTGGATTCTTGAGAGCCGGATGGGCACATAATTTTTTTAGAAGGGCCAGGGGAAGCCGGCTGGGCTACCCATGGCTATTTACTCCGACAGTAGTCCCCGAAGCTGATCGAGCTTCGAGGCTGACAAAGGGACGAGAAGCTTGGTCAGCTTCCTATCCTGAGGGGCCGGCTTTGCTGGTGTGTGCCGACTTCGGAGAGCTCCATTTCTTGTAGGCGGGAACGCGGTCGACCCGCGAGCTGGCCGCAGGCCTTCCCGCGGGCCACGTGGCAGTGAAACCCTGCCAGTGCACGCGCGCGACGTGACGCCGCTGCAGGCCCGGGCCCGCCACTCCTAGGCCTCGGCCCGAGCGCGGATCTTCTGCGGCCCACGCGGACCGCTCGCCTTCCCTCGGCGATTTTATTACGCCATTAGGGCGCAATAATCGCGCGACGTGGGGGAGTGGGCACACTTGATCCCCACGTTCCGCCACACCATGCCTCCTCGGCTCCGCCGTGCGGTCTATAAGTAGGGGGAGGAGGGGGAGCGGCAGAGGCTTCGCACACTCTCCCTCGCTCCGCCCCCTTTCGCCTTCATTCTTCTTCTTCTCGTCGCCGCCGCCACCCACCGCTGCACCGTTCCGCCGCCGTACCGTCTCGCTTCTATGGCGCTGTCGAGCTCATGGGATGGCTCCAACGTCCATGAGGACCACGTCGAGTTCCGCCGCCAGACGCGACGCCTGCCCAGCGAGAGCTTCGTGCGGGTCCGTCGAGCGCCGGAGAAGGAGGTTTCGCCGGCACCGGAGGAGGGCGAGCAGGTTATCTTCGGGTCGCACTGCCTGCACGGCTTCGGCCGTCCGGCGAGCAGGTTCCTCCGCTCCTTCCTTGAGTTCTACAACCTTCAGCCGCATCACCTCACGCCCAACGCGGTGATGCTGCTGTCGGCCTTCGTCACCCTCTGCGAAGGTTTCCTTGGGGTCCTCCCCACGCTTGAGCTCTTGGGGAATTCTTCCAGAGCAAACACGGCACCGTCGTCGCGGGCGTGCCTGCCCCCTGCGGGGCCTATATCGCCATGAGGCGGTCGGGCGAGAACAACCCGTTCCCGCCCATCCCGCTGATCTAGTCGATGAAGCTCTGGCAGAAGTCGTACTTCTACATGAAGAACGTCGCCCAGCAAGGCGACTACGTCAACCTGCCGGCTTATGAAGCCGACCCGCCGGCTGGGAGGTGACATTCGTGGAGCTATCGGGCCAGGTCATTGTCTCAGGCCGGGAACGCAGCCGTCTCCCGGCTTCGGGTGATGATCCAGGCGGAAGGCCTGACCGGAGCCGACTTGGTGGCCGCCTTCGTGGAGCGCCGGGTACTTCCTCTCCAGAGTCGGCCTCACATGATTTGTCAGATGAGCGGCCGCTTCGACCCAAGCCGGCTGAGCACCAGGGAGATGCCTCATGCAGAGGTGTCGTACATGGTGAATTATATCTCCAACTGCAAGCTCGCCGAGGACTGGCGATACGGCAAGGCGCCGTACTCTCGTGCCAACCCTCCGCCCGTGGTAAGTTTTTCCTTCTTTTCTCCTGTTGGTAGCCGGCCTTATGATAGCCGGCTTCTGATTAGTTGGTTCTCCCCTAGCAGAACCCTCTCCTTCCGCCGACGACCGGGGCCGCAAGGGTAGAGCGCCAGCTCGTCCCTAACCGCACGGTGGACGACGCCGACGACCCGGACTTGGGAGCGGCCGCCATGGAAGATGCCATCGTGGGGGAAAGCGACGAGCCCGAAGGCACGGGGCTCACGGCCGGCTTCGAGGACTGGCCGGATGATGCCGAGGTCGAAGTCGCCCTGCGCCGCCAACCGCCGCCTGATCATCAAGGCGCGAGCTCGTCCACCGCGCCGGCTTCTGGCGGCGGCGCCCAGAAGTGCCGGGCCGTGTCGATCCTCTTCGGCAGCCGGCCGAAGAAGTCCAAGGCTTCCACAGCGGCGACCAAGCGAGACGAGGCGGCCGCGAAGGCGGCCTGCTTCCGCAAGGCGGTGAATCAGCCGTAGGCGATCTCAGCATAAGTCGTCGAATGCTTGGACTCATATTTTTTGTTGTTCTTTTCAATTGAAAACTCTTCTAAACCTTTCTTTGCTCGCTGGACAGGGCGCCGCTTTCCCTTGAGCGGGGTCCGGGCGGCTCCGTAGTCGGGCCGAACGGAGGGTCTTCAGGCTCCTGCCGCGTGGACCCCCGCGCCGACCTCAGGGAGGCCACGGAGCGGAACGCACGTGAAGCGCGGGAGGAGTGGGAGGCGGCGGAGCGAAAGGTCGCCCAGGCGGCGAAAGAGCAGGCTGATGCGGCAGCCAAGGCCCGGGCGGAGGCGGCAGCCGCGGAGGCGGAGGCGGAGGCTTCGCACAACCAGCCTCCGCTGCTCGCCATTCCCCTCCGCGCCGTGGCCCCCTACATCCTAGTGCCCCCGTCGGAGGAAGTCGACCAAGAACCGCCAGCGATGGAGAGAAGGGAGGTCCAAGTGGCCTCCATGGAAGGAACGCCGCAGACGGCGCCGACCGGAGCGGGCCAAGGCGGCCAATCTGCTGCGGTGCCAGAGCAGCCGGCCGGGGGTGAGCCGGCAGCAGGAGCCGGCCTCGAGGTGCAGCCGACAACGCGCCGGCGCGCAGGGGGAGGCACCGCCGCGCCGGAGCCGCACCGAGTTACGGGTGCCGGCCAGACGGCGGACGCCTTGGAGGCGGCCAGCACCGCCACGTCCGAGTGGACTCCCAGCGGGGGGATGGGCGAGCTGAACGTGGCGGCCCAAGAGGTTCGAAACCGGCTGCAGGCCCAGGCCGCCTTGCCGCAACAGTACACCCAAGAATTCCTAGCGACGCGGGCCGTCATCCTGGTGAGTCTCCTAGCCTTGTTTGTTTTGTTTTCTTGATTTCTTCCGTGGGGGCGCGTCAGCGCACCCACTAGGTGTAGTCCCCGAGTTCCGAGTCGGCTGCTGCACAGGCGGCTTGGAACTTACTAGGTTCTGACAACCATCTTATTCCCGCCTCCCGTCTGTCCTTTCAGGAGTATCATAACCTCCGTGCTGCCGCCTTCAACTCCCAGGCTCAGGAGCTGGGCCGGAGAACCGAAGCCCTGGTCAACAGCCGGAGTGCGTCCTTGTTTTCGTTCATCTCCTGTGGGGGCGCGTCAGTGCACCCACTGGGTGTAGTCCTCGAGATTCGGGCCGACTGTTGAGCAGTCGGGTCGGATCTTCCCTGACGACTTCTTCCTCATTGGTTTTTCTTTTGTCTTTCGTGCTTGCAGGGGCCAATGCCGACTTGAGGGGGCAGCTCAGCGAGGCGCAGGCCGCCTTTCGAGCCAAGGAAACCGAGCACGCCGCCTTGGTCCTGGAGCGTGACCGCCTGGCCAAGAAGCTGGCTGACCAGGAGGAGAGCCACAAGGTGGCTCTGAAGAAAGCGCAGGATAGCGAAGCCGCCCTGAAGGCCGAGTTCGAGACTGAGGCGGCGGGCTGGGCTGAGACCAGGAAAGCGCTGGATGAAGGCTTCGGCAGTATTGAGGACTTGATTGACGGTAAACCGCCTTCCTCGCTACTTGCCTGGTCCTTGCCGCCTGATTTTTGTTCTGACTTGTGCTGCTTTTTATTCTCTATGCAAACTACTTTCCCGGTTACTCCGTCTTCGCCGCCCAAACCATCGAGGCCCATCGCGAAGCGCGCCATCAGGCGGGGGCCGACATCGCGCCGGACGCGAATCGGACACTTGAGGAGCAGCTCTTGGAGGTCCAAGCGCGGCTGCAGCCGGCTCATCGTATGCTCCGCCGCCTCCAGTGCGCCGGAGCGCAGGTGTTGGCCACCCTCTGGCCAAGCGAGATGATTCCCCGCACCCCGAGTCGGACTGCCGACTGGCTGGAGGTCGCTGTTGCCCGCTTCGAGGCCTGGAAGGCGTCGGCGGCCCGGCTTGGAGCTGGGCGGGCGTTGGAGTTCGTCCGAGCTTGGTATCCAGGGCTGAACCTAGACCAGCTGCGCACCTGGCGGCTAGAGGCCGACGCAGAGCTGGAGGAGGTGTGGCCGGCTATCGCTCAGCGCGCTTCGACGATCGCCGAGTGCACCGACATCAGCGTCTTTGCACCTGAAATAAATGATGACGGGGTTGCCCAGCCGGAGGAGTGGTTCGGGCTGAACCCGGCGGCGGGTGAGGACTCGGCAGAAGAGATCGCCTCCAGCGACGAAGGCGAAGAGGATGAAGAAGAGGAATGCGAAGACGTCAAGCCGGCCGGTGGAACAGCCGGCCAGCCTCAGCCTGACCGTGCCTCAAGCAACGAGGCGCACGCAAGCGCGCCTTCTGCAAGAGGCGGTGATCATGCCGAGGTTCGCCAGCTGGCCACTCCTCCAGCCGGCACTGCCGTCTCCACCGACCTGCCTGGCTCGTCAGTCGCTCCGCCGGCTTAATCTGCCGTCCTTGTTTTTTCCAGTTTGTTGCCTTCTGAACAATTTTATTAAGCTTTCGCAGTTCCACCAACTAGGGGTGTATCCAAAATATGTTGAATGCTGGCCTCTTGGAGGTCTTTTATGTAAATATTATCATGTGCATGTTTGGTTTCCATTCACTTATGCTTTTTATCCTTAGGCTTTTTCCTTTGCCGCCTTCCCTTTTTGGGGAGGCAAGTACTCGAGCTTTCTTGGATTGAAGTGAAGTGAATGGAAGCCGGCCGGCTGGCTACTCTGGTAGTCGGTCGGCGGTAGGAGACAAATCGGCTTTTGTTATATTAGTCCATTAGTCCCTAGCCGTTTTTCGTGTGGGCGTCCTTTCCTGCCTTTAACTCTTGCTAGCCAGACAGCTGGTTCTTCGAACTGCGACTTTTGGCAAGAGTTAAGCTTGGGTGCCGGCACACTACTTGTCTGACCGCGGGTAGGACTTCTAATATAACTCAAGTCAGCCAGTCCCCGGGCCGACTAGTCGAACCCGATGCCGGACGGAACAAGTAAATGAAATGACAAGGTTATAGGCATGATAGTCTTCATTCATAGATAAAAGATGGCAGTCCCCGAGCTCTCCTCGGGGGGCCTATTGTCTCGTACTTAGTACAAAAGTTAGCGTGATACATACTGCATTTCAACTGTAAAATCTTCGGAGGAGGTTGGCGTTCCATGGTCATTCCGACTCCTTGCCGGAGTCGTCTCTCTTGCGTGCCTTGGGCTTCTGTGCGTCGATTAGGTAGTAGGAGTCGTTGCCTAAAGCTCTTCTGATGACGAAAGGGCCCTCCCAAGGGGCCGAGAGCTTGTGCTGACCGGCTGTTCGCTGGATCAGCCGGAGCACAAGATCGCCCTCTTGGAAAGATCTTGGCTTGACCATCCGGCTGTGGTAGCGGCGCAGACCCTGCTGATAGATGGCGGACTGGCTGAGGGCTAACAGCCGGCCCTCTTCCAGCAGGTCGACGCCGTCTTCTCGTGCCTCCTTGGCCTCCGCCTCCGTGTACATGGTTACCCGAGGCGAGTCGAACTCGATGTCAGTTGGGATGACCGCCTCCGCACCATACACGAGGAAAAAAGGAGACAAGCCGGTTGACTTGTTTGGGGTTGTGCGCAGACTCCCGAGGACAGCCGGCAGCTCATCGAGCCAACAGCCGGCTGAATGCTCTAGTGGTACGACCAGTCGGGGCTTGATGCCGGAAAGGATGAGGCCGTTGGCTTGCTCAACCTGGCCGTTTGACTGCGGGTGGGCAACGGACGCTAAGTCCAGCCGGATACCTTGCGTTGCGTAGAAACGTGCCAAGGCTCCCTTGGCAAAATTCGTGCCATTATCGGTGATGATGCTGTGTGGCACGCCGTACCGAGTTGTTATATCTGCGATGAATGTCACGGCAGTCGGCCCATTCAGCTTCTTGATCGGCTTTGCCTCAATCCACTTGGTAAATTTGTCCACGGCGACGAGCAAATGTGTCATGCCGCCGCGCGCCGTCTTGAATGGGCCCACCATGTCCAGTCCCCAAACGGCGAAGGGCCAGGTGAGGGGAATGGTCTTGAGTGCTGAAGCCGGCATGTGTTGCTTGGAGCTGAAGAGTTGGCACCCTTTGCAATGTTTAACCAACTCTTTGGCGTCATCCAAAGTAGTCGGCCAAAAGAAACCATGGCGGAAGGCTTTGGCGACGAGTGATCTTGAGGCCGCATGGTGGCCGCATTCTCCTTGGTGGATGTCTCTGAGGATTGCAATGCCCTTCTCTTGCTCGACGCATTGCTGGAGGACTCCAGTGACACTGCGCTTGACGAGCTCTCTGTTGACGATTGTGTATGCTCCGGCTCAGCGTTGGACTTGTCTTGCCTCTGTTTCGTCAGCTGGCAGATCTTGGTTTATTAGGAAGTTGAGGATGGACTGAGCCCATGATGGAGCTGCGACTTCTTCTATTGCCAATGTGGCTACTGCGACCACGGCGGGCGGGCTGGGTGGTGAAATGGTGGAGTCGGCCAGCGGCTGTTGTGTTGGTGCAGTCCTCGGGCCGACTACCGCAGTCCCCGAGCCGGGTGTGGTAGTCCCCGGGTCGGGCGTAACTGCGGAAGTCCCCGAGCTGGCTACTGAAGTCCCCGGGCCGACTGTTGAAGCCCCCGGGTCACCTGCTTGGTTCTTCGAGCCGGACCCGGCCGCGCCGGGGTCGGGCGGCACGAAGATGGAATCGGACTCTGGAGACGGCTTGATGGACGGCTTGAGGAGGCGTTGTAGAGAGACACCGGTTGGTATTGCTTGCCGAGTGGAGCCTATTCGAGCCAGGGCATCGACCGGCTCGTTGTCGGCTCGCGGTACGTGGAGGAACTCGCATCCTTCAAAGTACCCACTGATTTGCTGAACAAGGAAGCGGTAGCTTGCCATATTTGCGTCCTTGGCGTCCCAATCACCGGATGATTGCTGGACCACCAAGTCCAAGTCGCCATAACATAGGATCCGGCGAATGCCGAGTTCTTTGGCAAGCCGGAGCCCGTGTATGAGCTCATCGTACTCGGCTACATTGTTGGAGGCGGCAAAGTGAATCTGCAGCGTGTATCGAAGCTTGTCGCCTTTGGGAGAGGTAAGAACGACGCCGGCTCCCAAGCCGGTGCGCATCTTGGACCCATCGAAGTGCATGCGCCAATGAGTGGAGTCGGGAGGTGGCGGCAGGTACTGGGTCTCGGCCCAGTCGACGAGGAAGTCGGCCAGTGCATGGGACTTGATGGCGGTGCGGGGCTGGTAGAAGATCGTGTAAGGGGCCAGCTCGATGGCCCATTTCGCCACCCGGCCGGATGCATCCCGGCTGCCTATGATCTCGGCCAGCGGGGTGGTGCATACGACCGTGATGGGATGCTCTTGAAAGTAGGGCTTCAGCTTCTTGGCGGTGAAGTACACGCCATAACACATCTTTTGGTAGTGCGGGTAGTTCTGCTTCGAGGCGGACAGTACCTCGCTCAAATAGTACACCGGCCTCTGGACCGGCTGGGCTCGGCCCTCTTCTGGGCATTGGACTACGATGACGGTGCTGACCACCCGGCTGGTTGCGGCAATGTAGAGGAACATGGGCTCTTTCTCAGTCGGCGCCGCCAGGATAGGCGGTGTGGCCAGCATCTTCTTCAGCTCGTGAAAAGCTTGGTCGGCCTGGTCATTCCACTCGAAGTGAGTGGTCTTCTTCATTAGGCGGTAGAGGGGGAGGGCTTTCTCTCCGAGCCGGATGATGAAGCGGTTCAGGGAGGCCAAGCATCCGGTGAACTTCTGGACGTCCCGTAGCTTGGTGGGAATCGCCATTCTCTCAATGGCCTTGATCTTCACCGGGTTGCATTCAATGCCGCATTCAGAGACCAGGAAGCCTAGGAGCTGGCCGGCTGGCACTCCGAACACGCATTTCTCGGGGTTGAGCTTGATTTGGAACCGGCGTACGTTCTCAAATGTTTCTTTGAGGTCTTCCAGCAAGGTGCCGCGCTTCTCCGTCTTCACCACAATGTCGTCTACGTAGACATGAGCATTTCTGCCAAGTTGCTTGAGGAGGCACTTCTGCATGCAACGCTAAAAAGTGGCACCGGCATTTCTCAAGCCGAATGTCATAGTCAGGTAGCAGAAGGCGGTCAGCCGGATCTAACTTTATCTGGTGGTATCCTGAGTAAGCATCCACGAAACTCAACAGCTCGCATCCGGCTGTGGAGTCTATCACTTGGTCAATCCTTGGCAGTGCAAAGGGATCTTTAGGGCAGGCCTTGTTGAGGCTCGTGTAGTCTATGCACATGCGCCACTTGTTGTTCTTCTTTAACACGAGGACCGGGTTGGCAAGCCACTCTGGAAAGAAAACTTCCATAATGAAGTCGGCTGCCAGAAGCCGGGCTATCTCTTCTCCCACAATCCTTCTTTTTTCCTCTGACAGTCGGCGGAGGGGTTGTTTGACTGGTTTTGCGTCTTCTTGGACGTGTAGCTTGTGCTCGGCGAATTCCTTCGGAACACCCGCATGTCCTTGGGGGACCATGCAAAGATGTCCCGATTCTCACGGAGGAAATTAGCGAGCTCGCCTTCCTATTTGCTGTTTAGGCTTGCCCCGATGACGGTAAACCTCTCGGGGTGCTCGGGGTCAAGAGGTATCTTCTTCGTCTCTTTGGCCGGCTGGAAAGATCCTCGGGCATCATACTCCTTGGGATCGGGGGACAGGACCGACTGCTTGCCGGCCATGGCCACGACCCGGTCCAACATCTTCTTCTCTTCTATCCGAGAAGGCATGAGTTGCTTCGTCTTGACATTCAGCTTCTCCAGGGTGTCACGGTACAAGATGTTGATGCTGCTTCCGCCGTCTATCAACACACGGGAGAAACGGGCGGCGCGTCTATCCATTGCAAGGGTGGCATCCAGAACCAACGCATAAGAGCCGGGAGACGGCATCACCTCTGGGTGGTCGGCCCGGCTCCAGCTGATAGGTTTTTCTGACCAATGCATGTGCTCGGCGGAGTTGGTAGTGAAGGAAATATGCCCTAGAGGCAATAATAAAGTTATTATTTATTTCCATATATCATGATAAATGTTTATTATTCATGCTAGAATTGTATTAACCGGAAACATAATACATGTGTGAATACATAGACAAACAGAGTGTCATTAGTATGCCTCTACTTGACTAGCTCGTTAATCAAAGATGGTTATGTTTCCTAACCGTGGACAAAGAGTTGTCATTTGATTAAACGGGATCACATCATTAGTTGAATGATCTGATTGACATGACCCATTCCATTAGCTTAGCACCCGATCATTTAGTATGTTGCTATTGCTTTCTTCATGACTTATACATGTTCCTATGACTATGATATTATGTAACTCCCGTGTGCTGGAGGAACACTTTGTGTGCTACCAAACGTCACAACGTAACTGGGTGATTATAAAGGTGCTCTACAGGTGTCTCCAAAGGTACATGTTGGGTTGACGTATTTCGAGATTAGGATTTGTCACTCCGATCGTCGGAGAGGTATCTCTGGGCCCTCTCGGTAATGCACATCACTTAAGACTTGCAAGCAATGCAACTAATGAGTTAGTTGCGAGATGATGTATTACGTAACGAGTAAAGAGACTTGCCGATAACGAGATTGAACTAGGTATTGTATACCGACGATCGAATCTCGGGCAAGTAACATACCGATGACAAAGGGAACAACGTATGTTGTTATGCGGTCTGACCGATAAAGATCTTCGTAGAATATGTAGGAGCCAATATGGGCATCCAGGTCCCGCTATTGGTTATTGACCGGAAACGTGTCTCGGTCATGTCTACATTGTTCTCGAACCCGTAGGGTCCGCACGCTTAAGGTTTCGATGACAGTTATATTATGAGTTTATTCATTTTGATGTACCGAAGGTTGTTCAGAGTCCCGGATGTGATCACAGAAATGACGAGGAGTCTCAAAATAGTCGAGACATAAAGATTGATATATTGGAAGCCTATGTTTGGATATCAGAAGTGTTCCGGGTGAAATCGGGATTTTACCGGAGTACCGGGAGGTTACCGGAACCCCCCGGGAGCTATATGGGCCTTAGTGGGCCTTAGTGGAAAAGAGAAGAGGCAGCCGGAGATGGGCCGCGCGCCCCTCCCCTCCCTTGGTCCGAATAGGACAAGGAGAGGGGGCCGGCCCCCCTTTCTCTTTTCCCCCCTCCGCGAATCCTATTCCAACTAGGATTGGGGGGGGGGAATCCTACTCCCAGAGGGAGTAGGACTCCTCCTGGCGCGCCTCTCCTAGGCCGGCCGCACCCCCCCTTGAGCCTTTATATACGGAGGCAGGGGCACCCCAGAGGAACACAAGTTGATCCACGTGATCATATTCTTAGCCGTGTGCGGCGCCCCCTGCCACCATAGTCCTCCATAATATTGTAGCGGTGCTTAGGCGAAGCCCTGCGACAGTAGTACATCAAGATCGTCACCACGCAGTCATGCTGACGGAACTCTTCCCCGACACTTTGCTGGATCGGAGTCCGGGGATCGTCATCGAGCTGAACGTGTGCTAGAAGTCGGAGGTGTCGTAGTTTCGGTGCTTGATCGGTTGGGCCGTGGAGACGTACGACTACATCAACCAAACGCTTCCGTTGTTGATCTACAAGGGTACGTAGTTCACACTCTCCCCTCTCGTTGCTATGCATCACCATGATCTTGCATGTGCGTAGGAATTTTTTTGAAATTACTACATTCCCCAACAGGCAGCAACCATGCTGACTTCCTGGTGCTCTCGGCGTTTTCCGCGACAGTCTTCGGGCTTGCTTGTAAAGACGATATAGGCTACATGCTCGTCGGGGAACTCATCATGCACGGCTCCGACTGTGGGCCAAGCGGCCGGCGGCGGCGGAGCTGGAGGCGGCGGGCCGGCAGGCGGAGGCAGCGCGAGCCCTTCGCCTTTGGAGATTCGGGTGAGCCAATGGCACTTCCGGGTTGTGTGGTTGGACGGCTTTGCGCCGCTGTGGAATTTGCATGGGGCGTCGAGAGTTTGCTCATAGGAGAAGGCCGGCTGCCAAGCCGGCCGGCCGCCCTTGGGTTTCTTGGGCGCGGGCCGCCCTTCGGGCCTCTTGTCTTCGACGGTGGCCACCGGCCGACTGGCAGGAGGCGGCGCGGGGCCCTTGCGCTTGTGATCGTTCGGGTGTGGGCGTCGGCCGGAATCCCCAGCCGGCGTCTTGGGCGCCGGGTTGAGTACTTTCTCGGACACGTCTACCCGGAGCTCAGTCTTCATCGAGGAGTCGGCGGTGGCATAGTTGTCCGCTATGTCCAGAAGCTCGTCGAGGGTAGTCGGCTCGTCGCAGAGAAGCTTGTGCTTGAGGAGGGTGCCTTCTCGGCACCCGGCAGTGAAGTATTCTATGGCATGTACCTCGTGCACCCCCTCGCAAGAGTTGCGGAGCTCGACCCAACGTGTGAGGTAGTCGCGAGTAGACTCGGCGGGGCCTTGTACGCACAAGGAGAGCTGTCTGGGCTTGGGGGCCCGCTTGTAGGTGCTGGTGAAGTTGCGGACGAAAGCTTCTTGAAATCTAGCCAGCTGTTGATGCTGTACGGCTTGAGGCTGTTGAGCCAAGTCCGTGTCGTGCCTTGCAGCCTGAGGGGCACGTACTTCACGGCAACGCGCCTGTTGCCGTTGGCTATGCTAACCGCCGTGGAGTAGTCGATCAACCAATCTTCTGGCTTCACAGAGCCGTTTTACTTGGGCGTGTCTCTTGGGAGCGAGAACCCTTTGGGGAAAGGCTCGTCGCGGATGCATGGGCTGAAACAAGGCAGACCGACATCGTCTTCTTCTTCCTGCGCCAGGGATCGCACCAGGCGGTCGATCCGATGGCGGGCGTCATTCTCGCCGACTCCTTCGTGGCGACCTAGTCGGCCGCTGAGAGTCGGATGCGCCACAGGCGGCGGGGTGGGATATCTCTCTCCACGGGGCCGTGGATGGCCTTCTGCGTCTCGCTCGATGGAGATTGGGGTCCGGCTTCGGCTGGCAGCCGGCTCTTTCTCACGCCGTGCGCGGGTGTTGCCCGTAGTCGGCGTCTGGGACGTCGTGCCGTGTTCTCGGCACGGGGGAGGGCTTTCCGCGCGGGCGTCGGCTTCATGCCGCCGCGCGGCCGCATCAATTAGCTGCTGGATGCGTCTGGTCATGTGGGGGAGTTCTTCGGCCCCCAATCTGTCCAGCTCGTCTACGGCCGCCTGGGCGGCACGCATGTTCTCGAGTGGAGTGGCATAGAACGGGCGGTCGACTCCCAGTGCGTCGGCGACGACAGCGCCATGCTTTCTGACAACGCTGGCCCGGCTGGGCCTGCCTGGGGGCGGCATGCCAAAAGCGGCGCGGTCGGCCTCACGCTGGTAGGCCTTAGTGAGGCGTCTCATGGAGGCTAGCCTCCGGCCCTCCGCGAGGAGGGCGAGGCGGCGAGCCTCAAGTGCTTCGTCATCGGCGTCAGCCGGGAGCGGGATGGACAAGTCGTGGACCGCCGCGTGTGGGGCGTCGTGGGCGCTCTCGTCAGCAGCGTCGCCATGGCCGACGACCATCACCTCGGTGGTGACAGCGTCGCAGCCATCGGTCCGGGGAAGCGGGTCGTTGTAGATCGTGACGTTGGTGGGGAAGGCGTCGAGTGAGGCCGTGTCGGAGTCAACAGGCATCGGGTCGGTGGAGCCAACCGACTCCAAGTCCATAGCAGGCTCACCGGAGACATGGAGCTGGCCGCGGAGGTTGACGAGGTGGTCGGTGGCCACATCGGAGGCGAGCTTGTCGGAGTTGAGGGTTTTGTCGAGGAGATCGGCGAGGCTGCTCGCCGCGCAGATGCTGGTGACGCCTTCAGCGCGTCGTTGCAAGCGCCATCGGGCATGCCGGGCTGGCTACGCTCGCTAGGGAGGAAGAGGGTTCCCGTCTAGAACAGGTCTCCGGACGACGGTGCACCTGGCCCCACGGTGGGCGCCAAATGTCGGGTGGTAGGTGCGACATATGCCAATGGGTGGCTTATCATTGTGGGAGCCAGTAAAACATCGCCAGTGCCTGGAAACGGGATGAGGCGAAGACATGCACGCCGGTGAATCTTACCCAGCTTCGGGGCTCTCCGTGGAGATAACACCCCTACTGCTGCTCTGCGGGGTCTCCGCATGATCGCTAGATGAAGAAGTAGCTACACAATGCTCCTTGAGCTGTTTGGTGGGAGGAGGAAGAAGGGCACGGCTTGCTCTCTTCTTCTCCTTGCAAGGTGTCTCAAACTAGCAGGGATCAACCCTTTGCATGGGTGTCCCGGGGGGTTTATATAGGCCTACCCCCGGGGGGTACAATGGTAATCTGGCTAGGCGTGGGGCCCAGCCGTCTGTGTCTATGCTCGCCGGCTTCTACGCCGGCTGCTGGGGCCCGCTAGCTGCCGGCTACTGGGGCCCGCCGGCTGGTGGGTCCCGCCGGCTGCCGGCTGCTGGCCGACAGTCAGGCCCCACCGTCCAGGGCCTGGTTGGGGGCTGGTTACTGTTGCTCGATCCTGGTGACGAGGGCCTCATCGAGGTAGGCGTGGCTACAGTGCCGCCGTCTGGTGGGCGATCGCTATAGCCTCACCGCATCTTGTCTCCTTAATGGGGCGTCTCCTTCGAGGGAGGGGGTATGCCGGCTATGGAGACCCGGCTTTGTCTCGGGCCGACTGGGGGATGCACGGCCGCCTTCGGGTGTCTCTCTGCCCGAAGGGGTCCACCGCCCGTGGGCCGTACTGGTAGTCCATCATGGATGACATCAGGGTCAATGTGGCAACAGTGCCACGCCGGACGGGTCATGGCCACCCGTACGGCGTACCGTGCCAGTCGTGCTCCGGGATTCGGAGGTGGCAAGCTTCACTGTAGCCACACCCCGTCACATCGCCGTTAAGAGGATGCAAACTTTGAGGGTACGGTCTTGACCACTTTGTGGGAGCCGGCTTCTTGGAGTCGGCCTTCTCGCGGTCGGCTTCTCGAAGCCGGCCCTCCTGTGGCTTTCTTCACGAGGGCTAAAGTCGGGCCGCCTTCCGATAGCCGGCCTGGGAGACAGCCGGCAAGGGGAAGGCGGCCCCACGTCTTGGATTCTTGAGAGCCGGATGGGCTCATAATTTTTTCAGAAGGGCCAGGGGAAGCCGGCTAGGCTACCCATGGCTATTTACTCCGACACTCCTGCACTTCGTGGGCGGCGAGTTGGTCGATGTCGCCAAGGGCAGAATCGTTCAACTAGGCAACCCCGTGTTCCATGGTAATCCGATGCCACCCACAATGTATAGGGTTGAAGTGGTTCAGGTGCTGCCAGGCTATGACGAGCTGTTACCTCCGATTCGACCCGCTGGGGCCGACGAAGAAGATGAGCTGACCCTCAGCGCCTGCGTAAGCTGGCCCCTGCTTTGGCCGAAGAGCCAGATTCGTTTGGGGGCGGGGGACACCACCACACAGACAAGACCGCCAGTCGTAACGGCGCCAAGCCATGGCAAGAACGCCGCAACGCTACCGGACATGCCGGACATCCCTATGGCACAGGATCCGGACATGCATATGGCACAGGATCCGGACGACAACGACAACGATGATGGTACATTTACCAACGTCGATAAGTACTTCGCCGAACATGGGTACGGTGACAAGTTCTGCGGGCCTCCTTCTCAAGAACCCAAACAAGACGACCGCGATCTAGCTGGTACGATAGAGAAACACAATTGCAACAGGCGTCGTCTGGCATTCAGTTCTCAGGAGATGCCTCCAGCTGCCGCCTTCACAGAGCCTTAGATAGCGGAGGTGCCAAATATTATCAGCCCCAACACGCTCAAGAAGGCGGTCTGTGAGCAGAACTCGGTCCCGTTACAGCAGATCAAGAAGAAGGGCCGGAAATGGCCGACTAAAAAGGCTGCTGGTGCGAGCCAGCCGACATCGAGTACGATCCGTGCTCAGGACGGGCCACCTTCACCTAAGGATATCTCGAGGAGGGTGCATGTGGCGGGTAGGGCGATGCTACCGACAAATATGCTCAGTGCTGCAACCGGTGCTATGTGGAGTCTGCACGACAATGTTCTTTCTTTGGAGAAGCGGCGTCTCAGAGAGAATGATGTGGCATACCCGGTTTTTGTGGCCAAGGTGCCAGAGGGCAAGGGCTTTGTGGATGGCGCCATCGGGGGTACAATCGTCCTGCCGTTTGATGACATCTTTGCTATGTTCAACCTTCATCCGCTGCACTACACCTTCGTTCGGCTGTTTTCGCTGAGTATGGAGATGCGGATCATTAGAGACAAGACCCCGGACATCGTGATCGTCGACCCCTTCTACATGTGTGCCAAGCTCTTGACCAGCGCTGGGGACCGCCAAGTCGTGAGTTCACACCCCGAAGATGTCATTCTGGCAAACCCAGATAAGGATAACTTCCTTGTGCCTTACTTTCCCGAGTAAGTCATCCCTTAACCGCCCCGTAACATATGATTTCTTAGATTTCGATTGTTCTTTTTTTCTAACATTCCGTGTTCTGTGCAGTGACACACATTGCACACTCATCCTCTTAAGCCCGAAATATTCCATGGGCACATATTTTGACCCGAACCATAACTCCAAGATAGATTACACAAATATCAAGAAAGTTCTTGATGATGTTCTCCCTGCCTACGCCAAATCTGGAGGCACCTTAATCAGGGCAGTTCGTAAGTACGGCAAGCACGTGTTCGCCCACAATACGACGTTCTGCTGCGTCAAGCAGCCGCTTGGCGGTCAGAAGGATGCCTACTACGCCCTCCATCACATGCAGGCGATCGTAAGGGACCATCATCGCCTTCTGCTACCAAATAATCTCAAAGATTGGGCCACGAGCTTGTCGGCAATCCAAGACGCGGACATCAGACAAGAATTCTTTTGCATCCAGTCGGAGTTTGCGAACATCATCCATCAAGATGTCCTTCATACCACAGGGCAGTTCTTCCTCAGATATCAACCGTCCAACATTGAGATAGACGGAATGCTACAAATGCAAGCTGACAACGCCCGCGATTTCATGACCATCACGACAGACGGCGGCTTCATCCACGCTCCTGTCCATGAGTCGAGTCGAAAGTAGTGATGTGTAGTTCTGAAACATTGATTGGCTCATGTTATAATTAAACTTTAATGAATTGTATGTCTCTTTGGTTTGGATAGTCGTTCAACTTAGATGTAATCGATGCTATTTATTAGTAGGACCATGAATCGTGCTATTAATGTCTTGCTTTTCTCTTCCGATCCTTTTGTTGCATACTTATATATTGCTTATGTATGTATTGTCTGTTGTTTGGCTTGTGCATAGAGATGCCGTCGTATGTCATGTACAAGGGTAAGCTTCCCGGAGTCTACGACGACTGGGAGGAGTGTCGGAGACAGGTTCACTGTTTCAGCGGTAACAGTTACAAAGGGTACACCACTAGGGCGGAGGCCGAATCTAGATACGCCGGCTATCTAGCGGTAGAGAGGAGGGAGCGTTGGAGGAAACGGATGAAGACCAGTTTGATCACGATGATGCTCATCATGATGACCGCAGCTCTCTTCTATGTGATGGTAGTTTAGATGATTGATATCGACTTGTAATGTGAAGACAAACTCGATACTCGCAGTCTCGAGACTTGTAATGTTTTATCTTTGTTCGGTCTTTTGAATTCAGAGACTAATATGATGAATTGTATTCGGAGACTAATCTTCTATTGTATTCGATGAATCTGCTGTTGCTATGTGCTACTGTCTATATTCTGTCAAATAATATATTTCGTAACCTGTGCAAAAATCAGAAAAGTAAAAAAAACAAATATTCATACTAATGGCGCATCACCACAAGGTGCGCCATTAGTATGCCAAAGGATACTAATGGCGCATCAATACAGAGTGCGCCATTAGTATGCCAAAGGATACTAATGGCGCATCAAGACAGAGTGCGCCATTAGTATGCCAAGTATACTAATGGTGCATCTATCCACAGTGCGCCATTAGTGTGCCAAAGCACATGGTTAAATATGGCCCCTGGGAGGCACACTAATTGCGCATGGTGTTATATACTAATGGCGCACTGGATGGTGCACCATTAGTATACCAAGTACTAATGGCGCACCAGTGGTGCGCCATTAGTAAAAATAACTAGTGGCGTGCTACTAATGGCGCACCGATGATGCGCCATTAGTAGGCAAAACCGGTGGGCCATTAGTAGGCCTTTTCCTAGTAGTGTAAGATTCAGATCTGGTTGGTAACAGGATATGCCACACTCATCAAGTCTAGAAAGAAAAATGAAAGTTTGCAACACAAATCGACGAGATGGCATTGCAAGATTCTCGGGGAATGAACTACGATAGTGAGCTCCAAAACATGAGCTGGTTCTGCCACAAGCATGTGAACATGTTGTCCAAGACAAGCATGACCACATAGTAGTCTTATAATGAAACACTACCGAGTTCAGGAGGGAACCATCAATGAGGATATCGAAGTCCTTGCGTAAGTCTAGCTCCTTGAATTTCCTGGTGATGATTTAAATTCGTGAACTACTTGAATTTGAATGATAAACTATAACCCTTTATGTGACGTCGCTCAGACGTCTGACTATGGCATTCTTGTTATTTACTTTCGATATAAGCCCTTTATGTGATGTCGCTCAGACTTCCGACTGTGGCATGCTTGTTATTTACTTTCGATATAAGCCCTTTATGTGATGTCACTCAGACGTCCGACTATGGCAATCTGGTTATTTACTTTTGATATAAGCCCTTTAGGTGATGTCGCTCAGACGTCTGACTATGGCATGCTTGTTGTTTACTTTCGATATAAGCCCTTTATGTGATGTCATTCAGACATCCGACTGTGGCACACTTGTTATTTACTTTCATTATAAGCCCTTTTTGAGATGTCGCCTGGACGTCCGACTGTGGCATGCACTGTAATTTACATTTCAACATAAGCCCATTATGTGGTGTCCCCCTGACGCCCGACTGCGGCATGTTAATTTATTTTTACCTTTCGAGGCGTCGCTTCAGACAACCGGTCGGTCTTTAGTTATTTTATTGGGATCTCGGGAGGCCTACCACCTGAATTCCTTTTAATTTATCGTGCAGTGAAAACTTAATTATCCGAATGTGCATTACTAAGCTGCTCATGTGCATCATGTTTGCATTTGTTATATCTTATGTCCAAACTGTCTTGCGAGTACATTCAAAGTACTCACCTGGCTTGTTGATTTAGCCAGATGTTGACGAAGGCGATCTTATGGATGAAGAGTTCGATACCTAGTCAGATGCCTAGAGGAGTCCCAGTCAGTCCCGTGCGATCCTGGAGTTGATCACTTGTATTATATACACTTCCCCTACCCAAATAAAATCATCGAGCCTCACTCCGACGCTTGATGAGTTGTAAGATTTAGGAGCCATGTCACCCACTTCACTATGACATATCCACCACCACTTTTTATTATGAGTCAGTAGTTATGCCACCATACCTTCGGGTCATATCCGCCTTTATGTATAATATCGGCGTGCTTGTAATAAATTGTTGAGCATCCTCATCTCAACCTTGTATAATATTTAGTACTTATGGATTTCTGTATCAAGGATTTGTCTATCGGTAAGAAGGATTCTTCTTTACTGGTCAATACAAGCATCGGATTTTCAATAAATGTTTTCTTGGAGAACCGGTCCTGACAGGGTCAAAGCCACAGATACACATATCTCTCAGAAGTGACATATTACTGTGGGTGTCGTTGAGGTTGGTTTTTGGTAGCTACACCCGAAATTAAAAGAATGCAATCGTACACCAACATACTTATGCATGGCTACTATTTAAAGTAGGGGCGCACAAGCAAACATCATTTAATTATGGCGATACAGGATCACACAATTTCAGGGTGTGGGCATACTAAGACTCGGTACTACTCGAGTGACTTAGTCTACCTCGTTTATATCTAAGCAGGTGTGCCTGGTGGACGTCGAGGCTTCTCCAAGGGTTTCACCGTCAGGGTTAGCTGGAGGGGGTTGAGGAACTGCAGGGTCGGGGTAGCGATGATGACCATCGCGGGGATTGTTGGCCACAATCCCATTGGAGCATGTTCCCAAAAGGCGACGAAGCACTTCTGGGGACACCAAAGCACCTTGGTCGATGGCTGGGGCAGACCTCAAGGATTCGATGGTTGACCGAACAGCACAACTGGGTTGTCGACATCGGGCTCATGTTCTCTTCTTGCCGGAGCTCGACGAACCAGCTCCCCACGAGCTGCGATCAGATCAAGGGTGATTTGATCGAACAGTTCCTGTAGTGCACTTACATAGCGCACCAGATGCAACAATGCAGGATCCGTCTCGTGGTCTCCGTTGGCAACCTGCGGTGGCCTACCATACCCGTCAAGGCTGGGGTAGTAGTAGAACGAGCGACAATTAACTCTAGGCGAGAAGTGCCGGAGTTGAACTATTGCCTCTCGAGCAGCTAGCTGGATGGCTTGTGGCTCAAAGGAAGTTGTCCTTCCGGTGAACCTGTAGGGGCGTTCTGGCGATAGACCTCTACCATAGACGTGCACAGTGGCCCAAAATTGATGGCTCTCATCGCTCATGGACCCTTGGTACACAACATATTCTAGGGGCTCTTCTAATGCGAAGGCACGGCAGGTGAGGTTTGCTAACACGGTCACAAAACTTCCAAGGTTGGTTGAAGTGGTTTCATTGTGAATAATGGGTCCTGGCATTATGGCTCGGTTTTGGGTAGAGGTTTTACTGTGTTGGGTTGAGGCTAGCGTGCCCTTTTTATAGAAAAAGGGGATGGAGTCTTCCTTTGCACGCTCGCGAATAAGACATTTTAGGTGTCGGTCACTGGCGCATGATTTACAGGCTAGGCTGATAAGTTGGGCACCGACTGCCAAAAGGTGTCGAGGTCACTGTGTGGCTATCTTGCACGAGAATCTTGGCCGGGGTTAGGTTAAGGTCTGGTGGGTTGGTTAACCTAGGTTTTTCGACCTGGCTAAGATAGGATTAGCCAATGGTCACCCTGGCTCTGATACCAAGTTTGTTAGGACCGGGTTTTCGGGATATTAATTTCCCAAAAATGGCGCTTGTGCTCACCAGCCCCAGGATTACTGTTAGCTGATGAGGCACCAACTTGATACAGAAACTCCAAGCAAAATACAAGATATGTAGTACAAGACCATTCTGGCCTATGAGTACAACAAATGGTTTCTAGTGGTTGATGGTGGAAGCGGTTTGAGGTTCATCAGTGGCCATGGGACTCCATTTCCCACAGGAACAGCTGACCAGGATAACTCCTATCTTCGCGAGGCTGCTATCACCAGTGCGTATGTTCCGGGGCTGTCATCACAACGCTCCTCTCCACGCAAGAAATCTGGCCAAGACAATAGCCAGGGACAAGCCATTCAGTACTTTTGAATGTACTCGCAAACATTATGAACACGGGTATAATATAACAATTGATAATCATGCTCTGAAATATTCTATGATCATATGTCAGCGACAAAAAAAAATTGTGATGCACGCAAGCAACCAATTCATATAGGACATGAATAAATAACCCGAGAATGAAAATAAAATGCACCGATCGGGTGTCTGAAGCGACGCCTCGAAATGATAATAACATAAAACATGCCTCAGTCAGGCATCACAGCGACACCGCATAAAAGGGCTTATAAGTAACTGAAATAACAAGCATGCCACAGTCGGGCGTCTGTGCGACACCATATAAAGGTCTTATAAGTAACAGAACTAACAAGCATGCCACAGTCGGGTGTCTGAGCGACACCACATAAAGGGCTTATAAGTAATTGAAATAACAAGCATGCCATAGTCGGGCATCTGAGCGACACCACATAAAGGGCTTATAAGTAACTGAAATAACAAGCATGCCGCAGTCGGGCGTCTGAGCAACACCACATAAAGGGCTTATATAAGAATAATCATAGTGAATATCTAGGAGGTAGAACCGTCCCATGGACACTCAATAATTCAAATAATGTAAATGGTTAGTCCATAATAATAATAGTCATAATCATCAAGAGTCACAAGTCATGATCCATGTTCCAGTTTAGCAGTTTTTCCTCTGAAGACCGACACTAAGACCGACACTTGACCCATCCCAGACTGTAGTCCTAACCATGGACACGGCTATTTGAATAGATATAATCTCTGCAGAGGGTGTACTCTTTACCCACGAATAACGGATTTCTTAAGTCCATCGGGACTAATTCCGTCTATGGTCTTTTGATTGAAAACACACCCGACCGCACACACCAGCCTAACTTACCGGTGTCTAGAATCACCCACGACACCCATTAAGCGAAACTCTAAGTGGGGAGGCTACAACCTCCATTAGCATGGGATCACAAAACATATTCCGCGCGCAAACTAGGGGAGCTACCCCTTCGGCTCCAACAAAAACACCCATGCCCCCGGACCAGGTGGCATGCCTACCGAAGTCCTCCGGTATCTTCCACCATGGCCTCTCTGTACGGTGTGTGCTAGGAAGGGGTTCACAACTTACTGAACTGTACCCTACCTGTGGCAGGGACAAGTGGTAGTACGAAACAAGTATGGGGGTTACTGGAACAAGACTCGATCTACGGTCGACTCAAGAGTTTTAAGTATTCCCTGCATTGTTAGCATACAAATATTTTTCAACCAACAGACAAAATCTCCACTCATCATACCTCACTATGCCGTACCGGACACAACTGCCATGACGAAGACCGGAGACAATGTCAGGACCCCGATTCCATGTCACATCGATCTAGCCGGTAACACCTCATATCACTTTACGGCCTCACGCACGGTATTCCCACGGGTGTCACCTTACCATGGTCCGGGACCGTTTGCGCCTTTTGGCTCATGTATATGATAGTGTCGCTAGCATCAATATGGCAGAGAACCCGGGCCGACATGGTTAGTCATGAACCCAAAGAGGCACCAACCTATGGGGACAGGCATACATGAATCACATCGAGCATGTCGGTCAGCAGCGTGTGAATCCAAACTGTAGCGCTGGGCTAACATGACTCCAGATGTCACCGCGTGACATTTCCCCGAAGGGACAGACATAGGAACAAAGTGAAACACATGCCGAACAGTCAAGTGTCCTGAGCAGTAGTGCTAGGCTAGCAGGACTCCGGTGAACCGGGCTGTAGCGGACTACTATGGCTCATGGAAGCACTAGACTACATTTCCCCATAAGAGAGGCTGCCAAGGATAAACAACTAGATTGTCGGATCCCACACATACCAAGCATTTCAATCATACACACAATATGCTTGATATGTGTAAATACAACATGGGATCACAACATAACTCTACGAGGAGCGAAATATTACAAACATGGGTTTCATGACCCAACAATCATAGCATAAAAATCAAAGCACATGCGGAAGCTTAACATATCTGAGTACAGACATCTACAAATGAAAAGGCTAAGAAGCCTGACTATCTACCAGATCCTGCCGAGGGCACAAGATCATAGCTGTGGTATCAAGCTAAACGTCAAAGTCCACGCGAAACTACTAGCGAGACTGAAGTCTCTCTGCAAAACATAAATTAGGCAAACATGAGTACAAAAGTACTCAGCAATACTTACATCAGAACTATCTACATACGCATCGGTATCAATAAAGGGGGGGAGTGGAGTTGAACTGCAGCAAGCCAGCATTGACTCAGTGGCTAACCTGAGGTGGCGCACACGAGTCCACATATTCACCATTCAATACACCACTATGTATCCGCTCTCGTCTCCCTACGAGAAGGTCATCCATAGCACTCACACTTATCTTGCGCCTTTTAGAGTATCCTCTATCCCTTGTCTATGAACTGTTATAGGCAACCCAGAAGTCCTTTACCGCGGACACGGCTATTCGAATAGATCATTTATAACCCTGCAGGGGTGTACTTCTTCACACACACTCTCGCCACTTACCACCATGTACACATCGTGTATCTCGGCAACCTTCAAGCGGAAGCCTCGCGAGGGAGTCGGCCACGACCTGACTAACCACACAAGTCTCTAGTCTAGGTCTATCGCCTATTCGGGTCCATCCGCGAGGAGATCCGGCCAGAGTTTCGCTCACAGTTCCCGAGACACCAAACGGGTGCCCGGTACACCGTGCCATGGTGTATCTACCGCATCATAGCCCACCCCTAGGGTCAGCGCTACGCACGGCCACCAACACATATCCTACAAACACCAGAAACTAGTTGCAACTCCTGGACAGAGGACAAGGGCAGTTAATAAGTCGAGAGGGTCCATTGGTTTCGGGCCCAATGCATGGTAGTAGCTGTTCATGGATCACAAACACAGAACTCAGT
Organism: Triticum urartu; assembly: GCF_003073215.2. Taxonomy (NCBI): domain Eukaryota; kingdom Viridiplantae; phylum Streptophyta; class Magnoliopsida; order Poales; family Poaceae; genus Triticum; species Triticum urartu. The sequence goes on from NC_053023.1 coordinate 56,449,566, forward strand.
TCCTAAGAACGGTTTCAATGAGACAACCCACCATGTACTCCTAGATGGCCTCTCACCGCTACCTTTACCAAATCGTGTTCACACACTTAGCTCACACACAGTAGGTCATGTTCAACACTGTTCCAATTCATCCCCGATGAATCAGACCTGACTAAACTCTAAGCAGTAGCAGGCATGACAAGCAAGCATGAATGAGTAGGCACATCAAGGCTCAAACAACTCCTACTCATGCTAGTGGGTTTCATCTATTTACTGTGGCAATGACAGGTCATGCAGAGGATAAGGGGTTCAACTACCGCTGCAAGTAACAGATGAATCGTTGTTGTCCTAATGCAGTAAAAGAGAGCAGGAGCGAGAGAGTGGGATTATATCAGAATGAACAAGAGGGTTTTGCTTGCCTGGCACGTCTGAAGATAATATAGCTCTTCATCGGTGTCATCGAACTCATCGTCGAAACCAAGTCTATCGAGAAGGGACAACTTCCGGCAATAAAGAAGGAAACACAATCAACGGAATGCAACAATATGATGCATGCTCATGACATGGTAATATGCTATTAATTGAACTAATGCAACTAGCAACCATATTAAATGAAGTTGGTTTGAACCCTAGGTTCAAATTCAAACCCCATATGTGCTTTCTTAAATGCCATTTAATTGAATTGTCCTAAACAGAGGATATAAGTTGCTCTAACATGCATGCAAATGCCATAAACAGATTCTTCATATTTTTCTGATAATTTTTCATATATAAATTATTTCATTTGGAGTTACGGTTGAATTTCTATGATTTTTGGAAGTTTAGGGCATTTTCTGGAATTTCCTGAATACGAATAAATCCAGAAAATGAGTTATTGCGTCATCACTGCGTCATTGTGACGTCAACTGGTCAACAACGCCTAACTAGTGTCAAACCTGACAGTGGGACCCATATGTCATCCACCCAGCTAATTAATATAGTTAATTAGCCTTAAATTAAACCTAACTAAAATGTCAGTGGGGCCGGGGCCCACACGTCAATGACCCAGGATTAGATTAGCAGGGTCATTAGCCTAATTAACTTATGGTTAGGCCGGAGTTTAGCCGGCGGCGACAGCACGCGCGGCGGAGGCTCACCGGAATTCCTCCTCCGACGGCCTGAAGCGCGGCAGAGGGCATCTACGCGTTGCTCGTGCTCGTCCGCATCGAGCAGTGCAAGCAACGGTGGCTAGGGCGGCCCGTAGCAACGGCAATGACGACAACTACGATGGCCGGAGCTCGGGCGTGAGCGCGGGTAGTGCTGCAGTGCGCGAGCTAGCGAACTGAGGCGCTAGTGGGGGCCTACGCGATGCGGTGAGTGGGTTGGGCGCGTCAGGCGGACCATTTGGTCGCCGGGGTTGCGTCGGTGGCGAGCGCAGGCGGCAGTGGGTTTGGGCGTAGGCAGTCCGGTGGCTACGGAGGCCTATGGGGAAGAAGAGAGGGATGGGCAGGGTCAGAGGTTGACGGCGAGTCAGACGAGGAGGTCAGCGAGCTCGGAGACGGTCCGGAGCAGTCGGGGCGACAAGGGGGATCTCCGGCAATCGGCGAGGAAGAAGATGATGTTGGCGGCATCACAGGGCGACCCAGCTCCTATGACTCCGTGAAGAAGATGAGGACGGCATGGCAGAGCTCTCGGACGTGTCAGGGGAGCAAGGGGGTGGTTGTGGCTGCGCGAGCGCTGGTCGGCGGCGATGGCTTCGGGAGAGGGGACAGGGGCGGGTAGAGAGAGTGGCGAGTGGGGGAGAGGGGACAGGGGCTTCGGGGCATCTCCGTGGCGTCGCTAGAAGGGGCCGGGGAAGCCGGAGGTGGCCAGAGTAGGGTGGAGGTGGCGCGCGTGCGGCGAGCACACGCCCGTCGTCCTCCTGGCAGCAGCTGGAAGAAGACAATGGAAGGAGGTGGGCTGGGCCAACAGTGCTGGACCACAGCTGGGCCGCCAGCTTTGCTTTCTCTCTCTCTCTGCTTTCTGTTTTATTTTTTTTTGTTTTCTAATATTTCTGCAAGTTTGTGGCTTTTCTAAAAATACCTAGGCACTTCCAAAAATCACCAAACTGCTCATGCTCACTGTATGGAATAAACCCCACATGGAACATTTCAGTTTAGGATTATTTGGACATTATTTCTTATATAACAAAAATAATTCCAACCCAAATATATTATTGATTTAAATCAAAGGCCCAAATAACTTATTTCTGTGACTCCAAAAATATTGGTTTGTATTTCACCTCATGCCAATATTTTCACAGAATAACAGGAACATTTTCTTGGACTCATTTGATGAGATTTAAATGTTTGTTATTTTCAGGGGGTTTCTGAGGCTTTGAAAATTCCTCAATTCAAATTTCATTTGAATTTAAACATGATGCACACATGGAAGCTGGCATAGGTCAGAGCAGAATTAGGGATGTGACAAGTCACCCCCACTAAACAAGAATCTCGTCCCGAGATTCAAGACGTGAGGTAAGAGGACAGAGGGGAATGCATCAAGCACAATCTTCTTGATCCAAGTTGCACTTGATAAGAACGTTGATTCGATCACCATCATTGTCTCGATGTCCTGCTCTGAGAACTCCAACTAACATGACAAATGAGAGGAAAGGGAAATCTCTAGAAGGATCGAGCTTATCGAAGATCGAACAACTTAGGATCAACTCATGGAGCGAGACGCTGAAACATCTCTCGAGCTGAGACATGGAGCATACGTCCAGAGGGATGGTGTGAAACACATGACAAAGGATCACTAGGTAGGCAACAATTATACATCTAAAAGGGTGGTGAACGGTTGCCAATGTAGCGAGGAGTTGAGTTTCCAAGACACCGAAACGAGACATCTTGGAGGAGGGTGACCTGTAGAATCATCCCTTAAGTGGCAAAAAGAATTACTTTCGATTTAGAGAACATTGAAATTCTCTATACCAAATTGAGGCAATTCGCCAACAATCGTTTGGCGGGGTATGAAAGGATGGCATATCCGGATTCGAATGGATGATTTGGACTACCTTGTTGAAGACAACACGATGGATGTTTTTTGCTTATCGTCGAAAATGGATGGGACGCATGGTAGACTGACACAATGACGGGTGCAAGCTGGGAACAAAATGCAAATACTGGGAATGATTCTAGTGACTGGGGAAAAGCTCAACAGACAAGAGTGATTCCCCTGTTTGAATGGTTATAGCATAACCGAGGAAACCGAGAGTACAAGGACCCCTAAGGAACAACTTCTAGAATA